>NC_059214.1:56006981-56189481 GCF_020615455.1 Coregonus clupeaformis | reverse complement strand
TAAGTGTTACCTTTGAGAACTTTATTTGACTTTACCATTAAAAGTTCACTAATCTGATTATCTACATCGAAACACTTCTTTAATGCAATGTACTATGCACACACACACACACACAAGCACACACACACACACACACACACAAGCACACACCATGCCGTAGAAACAGAAAGATCAGTCAGGGATTCATTAGCAATCACAGTAGTCCAATGCTCACTGAAAGGTCAATCCATTACCACTTCCTCTATCTTGAGAACAATCTTGATTTGAATGCTTTCAGAGCAAGAGAGAGAGAGAGAGAGAGACAGAGAGAGAGAGAGAGAGAGAGAGAGAGAGAGAGAGAGAGAGAGAGAGAGAGAAAGAGAGAGAAAGAGAGAGAGGGGTAGAGAGAGAGAGAGAGAGAGAGAGAGAGAGAGAGAGAGAGACAGAGAGAGAGACAGAGAGAGAGAGAGAGAGAGAGAGAGAGAGAGAGAGAGAGAGAGAGAGAGAGAGAGAGAGAGAGAGAGAGAGACAGAGAGACAGAGAGAGAGAGAGAGACAGAGAGACAGAGAGAGAGAGAGAGAGAGAGAGAGAGGGAGAGAGAGCGAGAGGGAGAGAGAGAGAGCGAGAGGGAGAGAGAGAGTTATTACTATTATCTGTACACTGCCATGGCTTCACAACCTAATTAGGTTAGGGTTAGGGTTAAGTAAGAATACACCTTTATAATTAAAGTATTTAGTCCTACTCAACCTCAGTGAGCTGTGAGCTTCCAACATGTTCGTAACCACTTCAGTGGAAGACTAATTAAAAATGTTACGTAACCTAACCTATTCGAGTAGACTACAGTACAAAACTGTACTGTACTCATTTCCAAAGCTAATATCATGATGTTGTACTTTTCAGCTATATACAGACATTTCAGTAACACTTTATACTATGGTATCTTGTATTAAAGGTTTATAAAGGTTTTGTAACAGTGTGTTTTTATACAATGTTATTTCTTAGCAATCGGTTTCTCAGCACTGTCTATTAAATGAGGTTCAGGTGAATGTAGAATGGTGAAATATTATTGAGACCGTGATGATGGATGTCTCTCATAGAGGCCCCAGGTGGTGAGGACATGCCTGGCTTCATTGACAATCAACTCAACCGATGTGAATATAATTGATCATTTCCACCAAATGTGGCTCCATCACCTGACCCGAAATGACTAGATCACTTTAATCTGTACTGTGTCAACATCTATCCATCATCATCATCATCACCACCACCACCACCACCATCATCATCATCATCATCATCACCACCACCACCACCAACAACATCATCATCATCATCATCACCACCATCACCACCATCATCATCAAATCAAATCAAATTGTATTGGTCACATACACATAATTTGGCAGATGTTATTGCGGGTGTAGCGAAATGCTTGTGTTCCCTGCTCCAACATTGCAGTAGTATCTAACAATTCACAACAATGCACACAAATCTAAAATTAAAAGAATGGAATTAAGAAATATATAAAAATTAGGACGAGCAATGTCGGAGTGGCATTGACTAAAATACAGTAGAATAGAATACAGTATATAAATATGAGATGAGTAAACATTATTAAAGTGACTTGTGTTCCATTATTAAGTGAACAGTGATTCCATGTCTATGTATATAGGGCATCAGCCTCTAATGTGCAGGGTTGAGTAACCGGTTGGGAACCGGCTAGTGACGGCTATTTAACAGTCTGATGGCCATGAGATAGAAGCTGTTTTTCAGTCTCTCGGTCCCAGCTTTGATGAACCTGCACTGACCTCGCTTTCTGGATGGTAGCGGGGTGAACAGGCTGTGACTCGGGTGATTGATGTCCTTGACGCTCTTTTTGGCCTTCCTGTGACATCGGGTGATGTAGGTGTCCTGGAGGGCAGGCGGTGTGCCCCCGATGATGCGTTGGGCAGACCGCACCACCCTCTGGAGAGGCAGTGCAGTTGCCGTACCAGGCGGTGATACAGCCCGACAGGATGCTCTGAATTGTGCATCTGTAAACGTTTGAGAGGGTCTCAGGGGCCAAGCCAAATTTCTTCAGCCTCCTGAGGTTGAAGAGGCGCTGTTGCACCTTCTTCACCACAATGCCTGTGTGGGTGGCCGTTTCAAATAGTCAGTGATGCGTACGCCAAGGAACTTGAAGCTTTCCACTTTCTACACTGATATCCCGTCGATGTAGATGGGGGCGTGCTCCCTCTGCTGTTTCCTGAAGTCCACGATCAGCTCCTTCGTTTTGTTGACGTTGAGGGAAGGGTTATTTTCCTGGCAACACTCTGCCAGGGCCCTCACCTCCTCCCTGTAGGCTGTCTCGTCATTGTTGGTAATCAGGCCTACTACTGTTGTGTCATCTGCAAACTTGATGATTGAGTTGGAGGCGTGCTTGGCCACGCAGTCATGGGTGAACAGGGAGTACAGGAGGGGGCTGAGAACGCACCCTTGTGGAGTCCCTGTGTTGAGGATCAGTGTAGTGGAGGTGTTTTTTCCTACCTTCACCACCTGGGGGCGGCCCGTCAGGAAGTCCAGGACCCAGTTGCACAGGGCAGGGTTCAGACCCAGGGCCCCAAGATTAATGATGAGCTTGTAGGGTACTATGGTGTTGAAGGCTGAGCTATAGTCAATGAACAGCATTCTTACATAGGTATTCCTCTTGTCCAGATGGGATAGGGCAGTGTGATGGCAATTGCATTGTCTGTGGATCTATTGGCGCGGTAAGCAAATTGTAGTGGGTCTAGGGTGTCAGGTAAGGTAGAGGTGATAGGATCCTTAACTAGCCTCTCAAAGCATTTCATGATGACAGAAGTGAGTGCTAAGGGGCGATAGTCATTTAGATCAGTTACCTTTGCTTTCTTGGGTACAGGAACAATGGTGGACCTCTTGAGGCAAGTGGGGACAGCAGACTGGGATAGGGAGAGATTGAATACGTCTGTAAACACACCAGCCAGCTAGTCTGTGCATGCTCTGAGGAAGTGGCTAGTCATGCCGTCTGGGCTGGCAGCCTTGCGAGGGTTAACACGCTTAAATGTCATAATCACGTAGGCCCCAGAGAACGAGAGCCCACAGTCCTTGGGAGCGGGCCGCGTCGATGCCACTGTGTTATCCTCAAAGCGGGCGAAGAAGGTGTTTAGCTTGTCCGGGAGCAAGACGTCGGTGTCCGCGACATTGCTGGTTTTCCCTTTGTTAATCCGTGATTGTCTGTAGTCCTTACTACGTCTCATGTCTGAGCTGTTGAATTGCGACTACACTTCATCCCTGTACTGACGTTTTGCCTCTTTGATTGCCTTATGGAGGGAATAACTACACTGTTTGTATTCAACCATATTCCCAGTCACCTTGCCATGGTTAAATGCAGTGGTTCGCGCTTTCAGTTATGATTAGGTTATAATAGTCACAGTGGGTACAACATCCCCTATACACTTCCTGATGAACTCAGTCACCGTGTCCGTGTATATGTCAATGTTATTCTCAGAGGCTACCAGGAACATAACCCAGTCCGCGTGATCAAAACAATCTTGAAGCATGGATTCCGATTGGTCAGACCAGCATTGAGTAGACCTTAGTACGGGTACTTCCTGTTTGAGTTTCAGCCTATAGGAAGGGAGGAGCAAAATGGAGTCGTTATCTGATTTGCCGAAGGGAGGGCGGGGGAGGGCCTTGTAGGCATCCCGGAAGGCGGAGTAACAGTGGTCAAACGTTTTTGAAGCGTGAGTACTACAGTCAATGTGCCAGACCGCTGCAGAGTATGCACTCGCCTTCCGTACAGTGGCAGCATCCAGCGGATGGAATGAGCCGGCGCTCCGCACCCTATTCAGAAGATGATTGTGACAGGGTTTTGAAAACTATTACAGACTACAAAGGGAAGCACAGCCGCGAGCTGCCCAGTGACACAAGCCTACCAGGCGAGCTAAACCACTTCTATGCTCGCTTCGAGGCAAGCAACACTGAAGCATGCATGAGAGCACCAGCTGTTCCGGATGACTATGTGATCACGCTCTCTGTAGCCGATGTGAGTAAGACTTTTAAGCAGGTCAACATTCACAAGGCCGCAGGGCCAGACGGATTACCAGGACGTGTACTCCGAGCATGCGCTGACCAACTGGCAAGTGTCTTCACTTCCCTGACTGAGTCTGTAATACCAACATGTTTCAAGCAGACCACCATAGTGACATCTGTAGCCATGAAGTGCTTTGAAAGGCTGGTCATGGCTCACATCAACACCATTATCCCAGAAACCCAAGACCCACTCCCATTTGCATACCGCCCCAACAGATCCACAGATTATGCAATCTCTATTGCACTCCACACTGCCCTTTCCCACCTGGACAAGAGGAATACCTACGTGAGAATGCTATTAATTGACTACAGCTCAGCATTCAACCCCATAGTGCCCTCAAAGCTCATCACTAAGCTAAGGATCCTGGGACTAAACACCCTTCTCTGCAAATGGATCCTGGACTTCCTGACGGGCTGCCCCCAGGTGGTAAGGGTAGGTAACAACACATCTTCCACGCTGATCCTCAACACGGGGGCCCCTCAGGGGTGTGTGCTCAGTCCCCTCCTGTACTCCCTGTTCACCCTTGACTGAATGGCCAGGCATGACTCCAACACCATCATTAAGTTTGCAGACGACACAACAGTGGTAGGCCTGATCACCGATAACGATGTGACAGCCTATAGGGAGGAGGTCTGAGACCTGGCCATGTGGTGCCAGGATAACAACCTCTCCCTCAACATGACCAAGACAAAGGAGATGATTGTGGACTACAGGAAAAAAAAGAGGACTGAGCACGCCCCCATTCTCATCGACGGGGCTGTAGTGGAACAGGTTGAGAGCTTCAAGTTCTTTGGTGTCCACATCACCAATGAACTATCATGGTCCAAACACACCAAGACAGTCGTGAAGAGGGCACGACAAAGACTATCCCCCTTCAGGAGACTTAAAAGATTTGGCATGGGTCCTCAGATCCTCTCTGCTACAGCACGGCAAGCGGTACCGGAGTGCCAAGTCTAGGTCCAAAAGTCTTCTCAACAGCTTCTACCCCCAAGCCATAAGACTTCTGAATAGCTAATCATGGCTACCCGGACTATTTGCACTACCCCCCCACCCCATCTCTGTTAATTATTTATGCATAGTCACTTTAACTCTACCCACATGTACATATTACCTCAACTACCTCAACTAGCCGGTGCCCCCGCACATTGACTCTGCACCGGTACCCCCCTGTATATAACCTCCCTACTGTTATTTTATTTTACTTCTGCTCTTTTTTTCTAAACACTTTTTTGTTGTTGTATTTTTATTTTACTTTTTTATTAAGAAATAAATGCATTGTTGGTTAAGGGCTATAAGTAAGCATTTCACGGTAATGTCTACACCTGTTGTATTCGGCGCATGTGGCAAATCAAATTTGGTTTGATTTGATTTGCTTTTGAGATGACACCCTCTCCTTGGATGCACTTATCGTGATGGCCATCCGTCTGGATAACCTTATTCAGGAGTGTCGGCATCACCATCACCTCTATCCCTCCTTCGTTGACCATTCTGAGTCAGAGCCTGAACCTATGAAGTTAAGGGCCATGCGTCTTCCCGCGGCTGAGTGACACTGTCGGAGACAGCTGGGTCTCTGTCCCTGTTGTTGAAAGGAGGGGCACCAGCTTCAGTGGTGTCCGATACGTCCCAACCCAGGGTCCACAAAAGCAGAGGGACGGTTCCGTGATTATCCGTCTCCTGGGTTTGGCGTGAGTATTCCACCGTCATCACTTTCTGCCAAACCCTTTCTAGTACGACATTTCACTAGCAGCCTCGTCTCTACTGCTCTAGTGGACTCTGGTGCCGCAGGGAATTTTATTGACCAGGCCCTTGCCTCCTCCCTGAACATCCCCTCATTCAAGCGCTCGATGGTCGACCACTGGGATCCGGGAATATCACTCACCTTGGGAACGATGCAACAGGAGAGCCTTCCCCTTCTTCACCCGCACACAAAGTAAGCCTCGGCCTCCCATGGCTCCCCACCATCTCCTGGTCGAGGATGAAGATCACCGCCTGGGCCACAGGATGCCAGAAGACCTGCTTCCCTTCACCCTGTGGGTCCATATATCCATATATCCTCATATTCCATCCTCCTGTATAATTGGCCCAGTGTTTTGGGATGTACAGTGCCTTGCAAAGTATTCATCCCCCTTGCATTACAACCTGTAATTTAAATTGATTTTTATTTGGATTTCATCTAATGGACATGCACAAAATAGTCCAAATTGGTGAAGTGAAATGAAATAAATAAATAACGGAAAAGTGGTGCGTGCATATGTTTTCACCCCCTTTGCTATGAAGCCCCTAAATAAGATCTGGTGCAACCAATTACTGTTAGGCCTACTGCTGCTAGGTAGCTCTCTCTCTGCTCTTCCCCTCCCCTCTGTTTGTCCTTGATTGCAGGAGTGAAGTCTGGTGTGCGGGAGTCAGGGTTCCAGCTGCAGCTCATTCACCATAATCACCTCAGCCCTTTAAGACCCGGTCAAACTTGCCACTCATCGTCAGATCATAGTCAAGACAACCATATATTTGGAACCTGACTCCTGCCTCCGCTTCACTCCTGCCACCACCATCCTGCTCTCACTATCGGACCTCTCCTTTGGACTCCCCACGGACACTAGGACATTACGGTACCACACCTGCCCTGACCTGGATCTGTACCCTCACTGTAACCTGGACTTGCTCTTCCCCATTTATTGGAAACCTGGACTATTGAACATTATAATAAACCTGTTAAAACTTCTCTGGCTTGGTGTACTTGTCTGCATTTGGGTTCTATCCAGTTAAATCATAACAGTATGATCTGACCAACATGAACCCAGCAGACAGTAGCTCGGATACCACCCCAGAGTGCACTCAAATTTGGACTGCCATAGCCAATCAGGGCATTTTACTTGGCCGACATGATACCCTGTTTAAGACGATTGCTGAGGACAGTCAGGTGCTGCTTAATCAGGTTCAATTACTCACCAATCAAGTGTCTGCCCTTACTACCCCTTCAGCCCAGATCAGAGAGCCTTTTGTTCCTGCTCCAGAGCGCTATGACGGGAACATGGGAACCTGTGGCGAGTTTTTGACTCAATGCTCGTTAGTGTTTGAACAACAGCCCCTCACCTACGCCTCAGAAAGAGCCCGTATTGCCTACCTTATCAACTCTACTAGCGGTTCCGCTCGTGCCTGGGGATCCGCGGTCTGGGAGAGTCAGTCGGACATTTGCAACGTTTACGTGGCCTTCACCACGGAGATGAGGAAGGTTTTTGACCACCCCGTACGAGGCAAGGAGGCTGCGAAACGGTTGTTTTCTCTTCGGCAGGGGGGGTTCGTAGTGTGGCGGAGATGGCAGTGGAGTTTCGGACTTTAGCAGCAGTGAGTGGTTGGAATGACGAGGCATTACAAGGAGTGTTCATCAATGCTTTGTCTGAGACTTTAAAGGATGAATTGGTGTCATATGATGAATCGCCTACGCTGGATAATCTTATTTCACTCACTATCAGGTTGGATAATCGGATTCGGGAGCGCCGCCCGGAGAGGAGTGTCTGTCATCAACAAACTCCTCCCTGCATCTTCCCCTACGGAGAAAGCCGTGTCTTCCCGAGTCGATACGAGGAGCACTGAACCCGAAGCCATGGAGGTGGGTCGTGCACGGTTGTCCTCAGAGGAGCGTGCACGTCGTATTCAGGCTCGGGTCTGCCTGTATTGTGGAGAAGCTGGTCATTTCGTTCCTTCCTGCCCAGTTCGTCCGGGGAAAAGGCCCGGCTCATCATTAATGGGAGAAGTTTTGGTGAGCCGAGCAGCGGATTCTTCCTCTTCTCCCCGCATTCTGCTCCAGGCATCCCTCCAGTGGCAGTCTCAGAATTTCTCGGTTAGTGCGCTGATTGACTCTGGTGCCGACGAAAGCTTTTTGGATAGAGAGTGGGCTCAACAGATGGATTTGGAGACTGTTCCTATGGACTGTCCGCTGCAGGCTAAGGGTCTAAATGGACAATTGTTGACCCGTATTACCCATCAGACTGTTCCTGTGTGTCTTAGAGTGTCGGGAAATCATCAGGAGAACATTCAATTCCATATTATCGACTGCCCACAGACCCCCCTGGTCCTTGGTATCCCCTGGCTCATAAGACACAATCCACACATTGATTGGGTGACAGGTAGCATTGTTTCATGGAGCACTTTTTGTCATGTGAATTGTTTGTGTTCTGCTCAGACTCCTGCCAGTACTGTGCCTCAACCTCCACTGGAGTCCATGGATCTTTCTGCTGTTCCTGACGCGTATCATGACCTGGCATCCGTTTTCTGCAAACACAGAGCTACTTCTCTTCCTCCTCACCGGCCTTATGACTGCGCCATTGACCTCCAGCCAGGAGCCCCGCTCCCCAGCAGTCGCCTGTACAATCTCTCCCGGCCGGAGACGGAGGCTATGGAGAACTACATTCGGGACTCCTTGGCGGCAGGTATTATGCGTCCTTCCTCGTCACCTGTAGGAGCAGGATTCTTTTTGTTGCTAAGAAGGATAAGACCCTCAGACCCTGTATTGATTACCGTGGACTTAACAATATCACCATTAAGAACAAGTATTCTCTGCCTTTGATTAATTCTGCTTTTCCCCTCCTTCATGGTGCTACCATCTTTACGAAACTTGATCTACGAAATGCGTATCACCTGGTGCGCATTCGTAAAGGTGATGAATGGAAGACTGCCTTCAACACACCCTTGGGACATTTTGAGTATCTGGTCATGCCTTTTGGTTTGTCTAATGCCCCTGCTGTTTTTCAGGCACTCGTGAATGATGTCCTTCGGGACATGTTGAATCGTTTTGTTTTGTCTATCTGGATGATATCCTGATTTTCTCAGAGTCCTCCCAGGAACATGAACTACATGTGCGCCAGGTGTTGCAAAGGTTGTTGGAGAACAAACTATTTGTGAAGATGGAGAAATGTGAATTTCATGTGTCTGAGACCTCTTTTTGGGTTACATAATCGCTCAGGGGGAGTTGCGGATGGACCCAGCTAAGATCTCTGCAGTCACGGACTGGCCAGCCCCCTCCACCCGCAAACAACTTCCAACGATTCCTGGGGTTTGCGAACTTCTACAGGAGGTTCATCAAGGACTACAGCCGCATTGCGGCACCACTCACCGCTCTCACCTCCATCTCACTACCGTTCGCTTGGAATGAAGGGGCCGAATCAGCGTTCGAAGAACTGAAACATCGCTTCGCCTCGGCTCCCATTCTGATGCAGCCGGACCCAGACCGCCAGTTTGTCGTGGAGGTGGATGCATCCGACACTGGGGTAGGTGCGGTTTTGTCACAACGTTTTCCTGAAGATAACAAACTGCATCCCTGTGCTTTTCTTTCACGGAAGCTTTCTCAGGCAGAGAGGAATTATGATGTTGGCAATCGTGAACTGCTCGCCGTTAAGCTGGCTCTCGAGGAGTGGCGGCATTGGTTGGAGGGGCGGAACAACCCTTCATCGTTTGGACGGATCACAAGAATCTGGCATACATCCAGTCAGCTAAGCAGCTCAATCCCCGTCAAGCCAGGTGGGCACTATTTTTGGGAGATTCAATTTTTCTCTGTCTTACCGTCCTGGGTCACGCAACGTCAAGCCTGACGCCCTGTCTCGTGTTCATTCTGCTGTTGATACTGGTAGTAACCCTGAACCCATCTTGCCTCCTACCTGCAGTATTGCGGCCATTACATGTGACATCGAAGGGATTGTTAGACAGGCTCAACATCAGCAAGCTGACCCTGGGAGCGGTCCTCCTAACCGGTTGTTTGTCCCTGAGTCTGTTCGCTCCCAGGTACTTCAGTGGGCTCACTCGTCTCCCCTTACCTGTCACCCTGGAGTTACTCGGACCCTTGACTTTGTGCGACGGAAGTTCTGGTGGCCCAGGATGGAGGCGGACACTCGAGCCTTCATTGCTGCTTGTACGGTCTGTGCACGAGTAAGAACTCCACCCAGGCCAGCGCTGGTCATCTACGACCTCTGCCAATACCCAGTCGGCCCTGGTCCCACATTGCTTTGGATTTTGTCACTGGACTTCCCCCTCGTCTGGAAAGACTGTCATTCTTACTGTGATTGATCGTTTTTCTAAGTTTGCTCATTTTTTGGCCCTACCTAAACTGCCCACTGCCAGAGAGACGGCTGATATTTTGGTTGAACATGTGTTCCGCTCTCATGGTCTGCCCACTGATATTGTCTCCGACAGGGGTCCCCAGTTTGTCTCCCAGGTATGGAAAGCTTTCTGTAAAGCTTTGGGCATCACATCCAGCCTGTCCTCTGGATATCACCCCCAGACCAACGGGCAAGCCGAGAGAGCGAACCAGGAGATGGAGACCGCTCTCCGCTGTGTCACAGGGTCTAACCCTGGGTCTTGGAGCTCCATGCTCCCCTGGGTGGAATATGCTCATAACACCTTGACTAACGCTTCCTCTGGTTTGTCTCCCTTTCTGTGTGCTCTGGGTTATCAACCTCCCCTGTTCCCTTCTCAAGAGAGGGAACTGGCGGTACCCTCGGTGCAGTCCCACATGCGCCGCTGCTTCAAGGTCTGGAGGAAGGCCAGGGTAGCTCTGTCCCGAGCTTCGTCATACATGCAGAGGCAAGCCAACCGTCACCGGTCCCAGGCTCCCGGTTACTCTCCTGGTCAAGAGGTATGGCTTAAGTCACGTGATCTTCCATTGAAAGTAGAATCTAAGAAGATGGCGCCGCGTTTTATAGGACCGTTCAAGATACTGTCTATTGTTAACCCCTGCGCGGTTAAGCTACAGCTTCCTGCCTCCCTACGGGTTCATTCCACTTTTCATGTATCCCAGATCAAGCCTGTGTCTGTCAGCCCTCTGTGCCCGCCCTCTCGTCCCCCTCCTCCGCCCCGGATCGTGGGTGGGGGTCCTGTCTACACTGTCCGGCGACTTCTGGATGTTCGCCGCCCGGGGTCGTGGTTTCCATTACCTGGTGGATTGGGAGGGTTATGGTCCTGAGGAACGTTCCTGGGTGCCCAGGAGCTTCATTGTGGATCCTGCTCTGGTCCGTGAATTTCATCGGTTACATCCCGATAAACCCTGTCGGCCGCCAGGTGGCGTCCGTAGAGGGGGGTACTGTTAGGCCTACTGCTGCTAGGTAGCTCTCTCTCTGCTCTTCCCTCCCCCTCTGTTTGTCCTTGATTGCAGGAGTGAAGTCTGGTGTGCGGGAGTCAGGGTTCCAGCTGCAGCTCATTCACCATAATCACCTCAGCCCTTTAAGACCCGGTCAAACTTGCCACTCATCGTCAGATCATAGTCAAGACAACCATATATTTGGAACCTGACTCCTGCCTCCGCTTCACTCCTGCCACCACCATCCTGCTCTCCACTATCGGACCTCTCCTTTGGACTCCCCACGGACACTAGGACATTACGGTACCACACCTGCCCTGACCTGGATCTGTACCCTCACTGTAACCTGGACTTGCTCTTCCCCATTTATTGGAAACCTGGACTATTGAACATTATAATAAACCTGTTAAAACTTCTCTGGCTTGGTGTACTTGTCTGCATTTGGGTTCTATCCAGTTAAATCATAACAATTACCTTCAGAAGTCACATCATTAGTTAAATAAAGTCCACCTGTGTGCAATCTAAGTGTCACATGATCTGTCACATGATCTCAGTATACAGTCGTGGTCAAAAGTTTTGAGAATGACACAAATACTAATTTTCACAAAGTCTGCTGCATCAGTTTTGATGATGGCAATCTGCATATATTCCAAAATGTCATGAAGAGTGATCAGATGATTTGAAATGAATTGCAAAGTCCCTCGTTGCCATGAAAATGAACTTAATAAAAAAAAAAACATTTCCACTGCATTTCAGCCCTGCCACAAAAGGACCAGCTGCCTGAGTGTTGACAAAGACAAGGCTGGAGATCACTCTGTCATGCTGATTGAGTTAGAATAACAGACTGGAAGCTTTTAAAGGAGGGTGGTGCTTGAAATCATTGTTCTTCCTCTGTTAAAAATGGTTACCTGCAAGGAAACACGTGCCATCATCATTGTTTTGCACAAAAAGGGCTTCACAGGCAAGGATATTGCTGCTAGTAAGATTGCACCTAAATCAACCATTTATCGGATCATCAAGAACTTCAAGGAGAGAGGTTCAATTGTTGTGAAGAAGGCATCAGGGCGCCCAAGAAAGTCCAGCAAGCGCCAGGACAGTCTCCTAAAGTTGATTCAGCTGCGGGATCGGGGCGCCACCAGTCCAGAGCTTGCTCAGGAATGGCAGCAGGCAGATGTGAGTGCATATGCACGCACAGTGAGGCGAATACTTTTGTAGGATGGCCTGGTGTCAAGAAGGGCAGCAAAGAAGCCACTTCTCTCCCGGAAAAACATCAGGGACAGACTGATATTCTGCAAAAGGTACAGGGATTGGACTGCTGAGGACTGGGGTAAAGTCATTTTCTCTGATGAATCCCCTTTCCGATTGTTTGGGGCATCCGGAAAACACCTTGTCCGGAGAAGACAAGGTGAGCGCTACCATCAGTCCTGTGTCATGCCAACAGTAAAGCATCCTGAGACCATTCATGTGTGGGGTAGCTTCTCAGCCAAAGGAGTGGGCTCACTCACAATTTTGCCTAAGAACACAGCCATGAATAAAGAATGGTACCAACACATCCTCCGAGAACAACTTCTCCCAACCATCCAAGAACAGTTTGGTGACGACCAATGCCTTTTCCAGTATGATGGAGCATCTTGCCATAAGGCAAAAGTGATAAAAAGTAGTGGTCCTCTGTAGCTCAACTGGTAGAGCACGGCGCTTGTAACGCCAAGGTAGTGGGTTCGATCCCCGGGACCACCCATACACAAAAATGTATGCACGCATGACTGTAAGTCGCTTTGGATAAAAGCGTCTGCTAAATGGCATATTATTATTTATTATTATTTTATTTATATTATATTATTATTATTATATTATATTATTATTATTATTATAACTAAGTGGCTCTGGGAATAAAAAGATCGAAATTTTGCATCCATGGCCAGGAAACTCCCTAGACCTTAATCCCATTGAGAACTTGTGGTCGATCCTCAAGAGGCGGGTGGACAAAAAAAAACCCACAAATTCTGACAAACTCCAAGCATTGATTATGCAAGAATGGACTGCCATCAGTCAGGATGTGGCCCAGAAGTTAATTGACAGCATGCCAGGGTGGATTGCAGAGGTCTTGAAAAAGAAGGGTCAACACTGCAAATATTGACTCTTTGCATAAACTTAATGTAATTGTCAACAAAAGCCTTTGACACTTATGGAATGCTTGTAATTATACTTCAGTATACCATAGTAACATCTGACAAAAATATCTCATAACACTAAAGCAGTGAACTTTGTGAAGACCAATACTTCTGTCATTCTCAAAACATTTGACCACGACTGCATAACCATCTGTTCTGAAAGGCCCCAGAGTCTGCAACACCACTAAGCAAGGGGCACCACCAAGCAAGCAGCACCATGAAGACCAAGGAGCTCTCCAAACAGGTCAGGGACAAAGTTGTGGAGAAGTAAACCAGGCTCTGTCGTAGCCGGCCGCGAACGGGAGACCCATGGGGCGGCGCACAATTGGCCCAGCGTCGTCCAGGGTAGGGGAGGGAATGGCCGGCAGGGATGTAGCTCAATTGGTAGAGCATGGCGTTTGCAACGCCAGGGTTGTGGGTTCGATTCCCACGGGGGGCCATTATGAAAAAATAATAATGTATGCACTCACTAACTGTAAGTCGCTCTGGATAAGAGCGTCTGCTAAATGACAAAAAAAAAAAAAAAAGTACAGATCAGGGTTGGGTTATAAAAAAATATCTGAAACTTTGAACATCCCACAGAGCACCATTAAAACCATTATTAAAAAATGGAAAGAATATGACACCACAACAAACATGCGAAGAGAGGGCCGCCCACCAAAACTCACGGACCAGGCAAGGAGGGCATTAATCAGAGAGGCAACAAAGAGACCAAAGATAACCCTGAAGGAGCAGCAAAGCTCCACAGCGGAGATTGGAGTATCTGTCCATAGGACCACTTTAAGCCGTACACTCCACAGAGCTGGGCTTTACGGAAGAGTGGCCAGAAAAAAGCCATTGCTTAAAGAAAAAAATATGCAAACACGTTTGGTGTTCGCCAAAAGGCATATGGGAGACTCCCCAAACATATGGAAGAAGGTACTCTGGTCAGATGAGACTAAAATTGAGCTTTTTGGCCATCAAGGAAAATGCTATTTCTGGCGCAAACCCAACACCTCTCATCACCCCGAGAACACCATCCCCACAGTGAAGCATGGTGGTGGCAGCATCATGCTGTGGGGATGTTTTTCATCAGCAGGGACTGGGAAACTGGTCAGCATTGAAGGTATGGTGGATGGTGCTAAATACAGGGAAATTCTTGAGGGATACCTGTTTCAGTCTTCCAGAGATTTGAGACTGGGACGGAGGTTCACCTTCCAGCAGGACAATGACCTTAAGCATACTGATAAAGCAACACGTGAGTGGTTTAAGGGGAAACATTTAAATGCCTTGGAATGGCCTTGTCAAAGCCCAGACCTCAATCCAATTGAGAATCTGTGGTATGACTTAAAGATTGCTGTACACCAGCGGAACCTATCCAACTTGAAGGAGCTGGAGCAGTTTTGCCTTGAAGAATGGGCAAAAATCCCAGCGGCTAGATGTGCCAAGCTTATAGAGACATACCCCAAGAGACTTGCAGCTGTAATTGCTGCAAAAGGTGGCTCTACAAAGTATTGACTTTGGGGGGGTGAATACTTATGCACGCTCAAGTTTTCAGTTTTTTTTGTCTAATTTCTTTTTAGTTTCACAATAAAAAAATATTTTGCATCTTCAAAGTGGTAGGCATGTTGTGTAAATCAAATGATACAAACCCCCCAAAAATACATTTTATTTCCAGGTTGTAAGGCAGCAAAATAGGAAAAATGCCAAGGGGGATGAATACTTTCACAAGCCACTGTAGATGTGGACATCCACCAGGCTCTTGAGAGGGAACCCGCGCCCGCTACCTGCCCTCCTGATCATTCCTCCGGCGTCGCTGGTTTACTAAACACCAATCAATACACACATCTGCACCTCATCTACTATCACCTTCCCGATTACTCCACATCTACAGTGCCTTCGGAAAGTATTCAGACTCCTTGTCTTTTTCCATATTTTGTTACGTTACAGCCTATTTCTAAAATTGATTAAATATATTTTTTTTCTTTGCAATCTACACACAATACCCCATAATGACCAACAAAAAAAAAACAGGTTGTTAGAAATTTTCGCACATTTATTAAAAACAAAACCAGAAAGAATTCAGACCCTTTGCTATGAGACTCGAAGTTGAGCTCAGGTTTATACTGTTTCCATTGATCATCCTTGAGATGTTTCTGCAACTTGATTGGAGTCCACGTGTGGTAAATTCAATTGACTGGACATGATTTCAAAAGGCACACACCTGTCTATATAAGGTCCCACAGTTGACAGTGCATGTCAGAGCAAAAACCAACCCATGAGGTCGAAGGAATTGTCCGTAGAGCTCAGAGACAGGATTGTGTTATCAGAGTGAGTCCACAGAGTGAGTCCATGCACACAGAGTGAGTCCATGCAACGTATTATGTGACTTGTTAAGCATACCTTTACTCCTGAACTTACTTAGGCTTGCCATTACAAAGGGGTTAAATACTTATTGACTCAAGACATTTCAGCTTTTCATTTCTAATTAATAAAAAAAAAATAATAATAGAATTCCACTTTGACATTATATGGTATTGTCTGTAGGCCAGTGACAAAAACTCTCAATTTAATCGATTTTAAATTCAGGTTGTAACACAACAAAATGTGGAAAAGGTTTGTGAATACTTTCTGAAGGCACTGTATTTATATTCCGGACTCTGACACTGTATTTCTTAATTCCTTTTTTGAAATGTTTTGGATTTAAATTTACGTAATTTAGCAGACGCTCTTATCCAGAGCGACTTACAGGAGCAATTAGGGTTAAGTGCCTTGCTTGCTCAAGGGCACATCGACAGATTTTTCACTTAGTCAACTCGGGGATTAGAACCAGCGACCTTTCGGTTACTGGCACAACACTCTCAACCACTAAGCTACCTGCTGCCTCGATTTGCTTGTATTGCTTTGTATTGTTAGGTATTGCTGCACTGTTGGTACTGGGAACATAAGCATTTCGCTACACCCCGTGATAACGTCTGCAAAAATATGTGTACGCGACCAATATGATTCGAGTGTGCTATTCGGGATGCATCTGCAGTAACAAACATGCCCCAATCAAAGTGATCGTGTGATATTACACCAGCCGCTCAGGGCTACATTATGTATTACAGTTTTTTCCAACTGCTTACACACGTTTTCAAAACTATGTCTCCTTTTTTCAAAACTCTACACACAATTGACAAAACTGCACACACAAAATGCAAAATGCCTCACATCGCCTTCGAAATGTAACACTGCATTCAAAATGCCATAAACACATGTCAGAATGAAGCATTTGCATCAAATGGCAAACACTTATTTCATAATAGTACATTTTTGGATATACCATGTAAACACTGTTGTTCTAAATCTAAAGCTCTTTGGTCTTTCATAGGCTTATATCTACATTTCAATACAATGTTCTACAGGGAAAGTAATCTGCTGAGAGGGGTAACAAGTACACTGTAAACACCAATGCAATGTAGAAACAGAAAATATTTATTAGGCCAAACAGTAGCATACAGTAGCATACAACAAAACCATAAACATATGTAAACCAAAAGTATATTCTTTAGAATACAGTAAAGAACACAATTGTCTGTATGGGATCCCGGGGGGGCAGTCCTGGAATTGGTAGGGGGCAATCACCAGTGCTAAGCTACGCTTCATCTCTTCTCCGGGCTGGGTCTGGCCACAATACTTCGTCCACATCACAAGATACGTTTTCTCTTGCCAAACATCAAGGGAAGTATCTCCCTAGCATGGCGTATCCAACCTTGGACAGAGGCAACCTCTATGTCCCCACATCGTCATCCATTGCCTGGAGAAGCGGCATGCGGGCATAGGGTTGGCAATCATACACTTTCCAGCGCCAGGCTGAGAAGAATTCCTCTATGGGATTTAGAAAAGGTGAATATGGGGGTAGGTGCAAAACTACAAATTGTGGATGGGTGGCAAACCAGTTTTGGACCAGAACAGCCCGGTGAAAACTAACACTGTCCCATATAACCACAAATCTAGCAGGCTCCTTGTCTGGATCAGGGACAAGCATTGTGTAAATTGCATCCAGAAAAGTGAGCATGTGGCCGGTGTGTGGCATTGTGATGGAGGACCCCGTTTTGAGTGATGGCAACACACATAGTTATATTACCCCACGCTGTCCAGGGACATTGGTAATTGCCCTCTGTCCTATTACATTTCTTCCGCGGCGCCTGGTTTTGGTGAGGTTGAAGCCAACCTCATCCACATAAATAAATGAATGGCGAATTACATGGGCATCCATCTCCAATACTCTCTGTAACAGACAAAAGGATATACAGATGAGTAAATATGGTATGTCTGAAGTACTGGAAGTAGTGTTGCATACATACCTCTACAAAGTCATGTCGCAGATTCTTGACTCTGTCAGAGTTTCAAATGGCACCTTGTAAAGTTGTTTCATCGTCACTTGGTGCCGTTGGAGGATGCGTTGTATGGTCGACAGGTTTACAGCATTGATGTTGTTAAATATGGTGTCATTATTCAAGATATGCTCTCTTATCTCTCGAATCCTAATTGCATTGTTGGACAAAACCATATTTATAGTTGCAGTCTCTTGTACATCTGTAAACAAGCGTCCTCGTCCCTCCATGATGTCTTTGCCTTTCCACTCTGTACAGAATTCAAACACAGCATGTGTTCAGCATAGGAACTGTAAACAATGTACAAATAAATGTAGTACAGCATGATAACCAACCTCATTCATTCAATGCAGTGCAGTAAATGGATGGCTTAGAGTTACAAATGTTTATGCAATACTATGCAGTCATACGTATTTTACAGTACATTACTGTAATGCTAAAATAGTCATTAGATAGTTGCATACCTGTTCTCATTTCTGAAGGTTTGGATTATGGACGCCACTGTAAATAGACTCTCAGTCCAGCCTCTCTCATGGTCAAACTGTGGTTGATCACATGATCAACAAGTGTTGCCCTATTTTTATCAGAGATGGCTTTCCTTCCTTCTCTTCTTTGCCCTCGTCCTCTTCTTCCTCTTCCTCTTCCTCTTCCTCCTCCTCCTCCTCCTCCTCCTCCTCCTCCTCCTCCTCCTCCTCCTCTTCCAACTCTTCGTCTTTGAATTTGTCCTCGTTGTTGTCCCCTGCCTCTCCCTCCTACTCCTCTTGCTCTCCGTCCATTGTTGGCATCCATTGTTCAAAACAGGTAATCTGACCTTTGACCTATTTATAGGCCTATACTACAGTAAAGCAGTGATTGGTTAGTGATCAGTTAAGCAATTAGTGTTTGCAAATGTGAGGAGTGTGTGTGTGACCTGGTGAATAAGTGTAGCATTTTGATTGGTTGTGTTTGGAAAAGGAAAGCAAGTCACTTCCTGTTAGATTGTTGTGCTTTAGGTAGAAAATTGTGTGTAGTGTTTTGAAAAAAGTGTTTTATGCAATTGACAACTGAGTCAAAGGCTGAGAAATAGCTTATGGTTTTGGAGATTTGGTGTGTAGTTTTGCACTTTGAGTGAGAGGTTTCAAAAATCGTGTAACATGAAAAGATTTTGTGTGTAAGCAGTTGGAAAAAACTGTAATGTTGAGTCGTCACGCTCCGTGGCTCCAAGCCCCTTGATAATATCACCTCTACAGTTGACATTCCCTCTGTGTGTGCGTGTATATGTGTGTGTTTGTGTGTGTGTGTGTTTGTGTGTGTGTGTGTGCGTGTATATGTGTGTGTTTGTGTGTGTGTGTGTTTGTGTGTGTGTGTGCGTGTATATGTGTGTGTTTGTGTGTGTGTGTATATGTGTGTGTTTGTCTGTGTGTGTGTGTGTGCGTGTATATGTGTGTGTGTGTTTGTGTGTGTGTGTGTGTGTGTGTTTCTGTGTTTGTGTGTTTGTGTGTGTCAGCAGACTTATTTGTTTATGTCAAATACACTTTATTTCAACCCAATTTATGGAGTGAAATTCATTGTTGAATGTTATCAAATCAAATTTGAACATTTCATCTGTTTTGCATTCAGACGCATGCAGAGGCTAGCTACATGCTGTGAATCAAGCATCTCAAATGCTCACGCAATGAATGACCTTTTTCCAAATATCACAGTCATTTCGCTTGTGACGGAGAGAATATCATCATGGCTGTAGGTAGGACAACTATAATACATGCCAACAGTAGTATTCTGTCATGTTATGTGCAGTACATACATGTACAGTAGAAATGTGCTGTATTCCTACAGTAGTATTCTGTCATGTTATGTGCAGTACATACATGTACAGTAGAAATGTGCTGTATTTCTACAGTAGTATTCTGTCATGTTATGTGCAGTACATACATGTACAGTAGAAATGTGCTGTATTCCTACAGTAGTATTCTGTCATGTTATGTGCAGTACATACATGTACAGTAGAAATGTGCTGTATTCCTACAGTAGTATTCTGTCATGTTATGTGCAGTACATACATGTACAGTAGAAATGTGCTGTATTCCTACAGTAGTATTCTGTCATGTTATGTGCAGTACATACATGTACAGTAGAAATGTGCTGTATTCCTACAGTAGTATTCTGTTTTGTTATGTGCAGTACATACATGTACAGTAGAAATGTGCTGTATTCCTACAGTAGTATTCTGTTTTGTTATGTGCAGTACATACATGTACAGTAGAAATGTGCTGTATTCCTACGGTAGTATTCTGTCTTAACATGCGGAACACATCTAGCTTGGGTGCAGAAAACACAGCACGATGGCTCAGTCCTACTCAAATAGCTACATCCCTGCAGTAGTATTCTGTCGTACAACGTGCTCCTGCAGTAGTATTCTGTCGTACACAGTACAATATCTACTCCTATGAAGCAACGTGCTCCAGATCCGTGTGTTCTATGAGTCCAGCCTGAGGGCCTCATCCTATACAGATAAAGGAGTCAGTGTTGAGATGTTCAACCTCCACATCAGCCTAGCTCTATCTGACACCTCACTGTGCCCGTCTCCCGGGGAGAAAACCATGCACCCTATTCCCTACATGGTGCACTACTTTTAACCAGTGCCCTACGGGGGGCCCAGGTCCAAATGTAGTGCACTATATAGGGATTAGGGGTGCCATTTTGGGACTCAACCTGCAGTAATTGAAATGCACAACAATCAATGCTCTTACAGAGTTCCTCTCTGTCTGGTAGGATGAAACATATCTCACTCCCCCTTCCCTTTAACCCTCAGGCCTTTAACCCTCTTCCATTTAACCCTCAGGCCTTTAACCCTCAGGCCTTTAACCCTCAGACCTTTAGCCCTCAGGCCTTTAACCCTCTTCCCTTTAACCCTCTTCCCTTTAACCCTCAGGCCTTTAACCCTCAGGCCTTTAACCCTCAGGCCTTTAACCCTCAGGCCTTTAACCCTCAGGCCTTTAACCCTCAGGCCTTTAACCCTCAGGCCTTTAACCATCTTCCCTTTAACCCTCAGGCCTTTAACCCTCAGGCCTTTAACCCTCAGGCCTTTAATCCTCAGGCCTTTAACCCTCTTCCATTTAACCCTCAGGCCTTTAACCCTCTTCCCTTTAACCCTCAGGCCTTTAACCCTCTTCCCTTTAACTCTCAGGCCTTTAACCCTCAGGCATTTAACCCTCAGGCCTTTAACCCTCTTCCCTTTAACCCTCAGGTCTTTAACCCTCTTCCCTTTAACTCTCAGGCCTTTAACCCTCAGGCCTTTAACCCTCAGGCCTTTAACCTCTTCCCTTTAACCCTCAGGCCTTTAACCCTCAGGCCTTTAACCCTCAGGCCTTTAACCCTCAGGCCTTTAACCCTCTTCCATTTAACCCTCAGGCCTTTAACCCTCTTCCCTTTAACCCTCAGGCCTTTAACCCTCAGGCCTTTAACCCTCAGGCCTTTAACCCTCTTCCCTTTAACCCTCAGGTCTTTAACCCTCTTCCCTTTAACCCTCTTCCCTTTAACTCTCAGGCCTTTAACCCTCAGGCCTTTAACCCTCAGGCCTTTAACCCTCAGGCCTTTAACCCTCTTCCCTTTAACCCCCTTCCCTTTAACCCTCAGGCCTTTAACCCTCAGGCCTTTAACCCTCAGGCCTTTAACCCTCAGGCCTTTAACCCTCTTCCCTTTAACCCTCAGGCCTTTAACCCTCAGGCCTTGTAGACAGGGTGAACCAGACCTGGGTTCTGTTACCTTGTAGACAGGGTGAACCAGACCTGGGTTCTGTTACCTTGTAGACAGGGTGAACCAGACCTGGGTTCTGTTACCTTGTAGACAGGGTGAACCAGACCTGGGTTCTGTTACCTTGTAGACAGGGTGAACCAGACCTGGGTTCTGTTACCTTGTAGACAGGGGGAACCAGACCTGGGTTCTGTTACCTTGTAGACAGGGGGAACCAGACCTGGGTTCTGTTACCTTGTAGACAGGGTGAACCAGACCTGGGTTCTGTTACCTTGTAGACAGGGGGAACCAGACCTGGGTTCTGTTACCTTGTAGACAGGGGGAACCAGACCTGGGTTCTGTTACCTTGTAGACAGGGGGAACCAGACCTGGGTTCTGTTACCTTGTAGACAGGGGGAACCAGACCTGGGTTCTGTTACCTTGTAGACAGGGTGAACCAGACCTGGGTTCTGTTACCTTGTAGACAGGGGGAACCAGACCTGGGTTCAGATACTATTTGAAAAAAAAACATGAAATACTTTGAGAGTTTACTTTAGCCTGTCTGGAGTGTCGGATGGCTGGGGTTTTGCCATTTTGGGACTATTCTATTGGTTCAGTTGCGCCAAAGAGGCTACATTATCTGAAATGATTTTATCTGGTTTGACGTGAACATACTCAACAGAACATGCAGCTTTAGTTTCCCTCCACGTGTCTCGTTGAGACTGCATAGGTTGTCTGTCTGTAGTTTCCTCTGAGGGGGTTATTGCTCTGACAGCCTCTTGATTGATTGGTCTCTCTGTTCTTGTGGTTTCATCACCACCCGTCTTTCAATTGACATTATGAAGCAGTCTCATAACAGGGGAGCACTCGCTCTGATCTCACAGTTCAACTGGCAGGGAACTGACACTACTTGTTAACGCAATGCAGACTGACAGAAGGCAGGCGAGGGAGATCACCAAGTCAAAAGGAAGCGCGGTAATAGGTCGGTGTCTCTTTTCTTTGCACACTGGGTCGGGGTTTGTCTGAAGACAGATATATCTCAATGAGGATCTGAGGGCCCATGCCAAATCTTTTCAGCCTCCTGAAGGGGAAGAGGTGTGTCATGCCTTCTTCACGTGTTGGTGTGTGTGTGGTCCCTGATAATTCCTTAGTGATGTGGACACCAAGGAACTTGAAGCTCTCGACCCGCTCCACTACAGCCCTGTCGAAGTGGATGGGGGCGTGCTCGGCCCTCTATTTCCTGTAGTCCACGATCATCTCCTTTGTCTTGCCCACGTTGAGGGAGAAGATGTTGTCCTGGCACCACACTGCCAGGTCACTGACCTCCTCCCTGCAGGCGGTCTCATCGTCATCAGTGATCAGGCCTACCACTGTCGCGTCGTCAGCAAACTTAATGATGGTGTTGGAGTCGTGCTTGGCCACGCAGTCGTGGGTGAACAGGGAGTACAGGAGGGGACTGAGCACGCACCCCTGAGGGGCCCCCGTGTTGAGGGTCAGCGTGGCAGATGTGTTGTTGCCTACCCTTACCACCTGGGGGCGGCCCGTCAGGAAGTCCAGGATCCAGTTGCAGAGGGAGGTGTTCAGTCCCAGGGTCCTTGGCTTATGTACGTACAGTCACTGTGTGGATGACGTCGTCGATGCGCTTATTAATGAAGCCGGTGACTGATGTGGTAAACTGCTCGATGTAATAGGACGAATCCCGGAACATATGTCAGTCTGTGCTAGCAAAACAGTCCTGTAGCTCAGCATCCGCTTCATCGGACCACTTCCTGTAGCTTAGCATCCGCTTCATCGGACCACTTCCGTATTGAGCCACTGAGACTTCCTGTTTGAGTTTAGCTTGTAAGCAGGAATAAGGAGGACAGAAGACGTGTCAGGCAGATCCCACTACCACAGCACAACTACAGCTATTCTTCCATGCCTCTGCACCAAGATAACTGCACTGTGTGATTTTTAAATGTTTTGCATATCTTGTGATATTGTTAAGTGCTTTTTCAGAAAAGCGCTAGTGTTGCAGTCTCATGGGGCCATCGTTTTCGCTGTGCAGGCAGGGCTAGAAACAGCAGGACGGTACACATAGCATCATAGAAGAAGGATTCACACCTTTGCATTTTATAGATTTATTGCTATTTTCTTTTCACTAGAAGAGTTTTGTAAGGAAATCTGAAAGTGTAAAGTTCAGGCGTATCTAAACCTTTTACTTTCAGTTTTTATAACTACATATTTGCTTTTCTTAATCATTGTAGAGGTTTATCATATTTTCCTTTCCTTGCTATGTCTTGTAACACTGTAGCTTTGTAATTGCAACAGCAAACAGAACATGTCAATCCTGTGTATGAGATGAATGAGAACAATGCACATTTTATTGAATGAACCAAATAAATGTTCATATGCAATCCGAACACAGTTCATACTTTTACGCAAATGAAAAATGTCATGAACATTTATGGCAAAGGTGGTTAGTGTTAGTGCGTGACTCATCACCAGTGATCTCAAAGCAGGTGGTTAATGTTAGTGCATGACTCATCACCAGTGATCTCAAAGCAGGTGGTTAGTGTTAGTGCATGACTCATCACCAGTGATCTCAAAGCTCAAAGCAGGTGGTTAGTGTTAGTGCGTGACTCATCACCAGTGATCTCAAAGCTCAAAGCAGGTGGTTAATGTTAGTGCATGACTCATCACCAGTGATCTCAAAGCAGGTGGTTAGTGTTAGTGCATGACTCAAAGTCATCACAGACACAGTAAGTAGTGAGTTATTTAACTTCTAGAGGATTGTCACACTGTATACCTTGGCTAGATACAGTCACTTTATAGTTTTATGAGAGGCTGCTTTCTGCTTGAACCACAGACAAGTTCAATGATTAACTTGGTTGGTGTCTCGATATCTGGCTACAATGCAATGTCTGGCCCCCATAGGGCTCTGGTCAAAAGCAGTGCACTAATATGGCTCTGGTCTAAAGCAGTGCACTAATAGGGCTCTGGTCTAAAGCAGTGCACTAATAGGGCTCTGGTCTAAAGCAGTGCACTAATAGGGCTCTGGTCTAAAGCAGTGCACTAATAGGGCTCTGGTCTAAAGCAGTGCACTAATAGGGCTCTGGTCTAAAGCAGTGCACTAATAGGGCTCTGGTCTAAAGCAGTGCACTAATATGGCTCTGGTCTAAAGCAGTGCACTAATATGGCTCTGGTCAAAAGCAGTGCACTAATATGGCTCTGGTCTAAAGCAGTGCACTAATAGGGCTCTGGTCTAAAGCAGTGCACTAATATGGCTCTGGTCTAAAGCAGTGCACTAATATGGCTCTGGTCTAAAGCAGTGCACTATAGGGCTCTGGTCTAAAGCAGTGCACTATAGGGCTCTGGTCTAAAGCAGTGCACTAATATGGCTCTGGTCTAAAGCAGTGCACTAATATGGCTCTGGTCTAAAGCAGTGCACTAATATGGCTCTGGTCTAAAGCAGTGCACTAATAGGGCTCTGGTCTAAAGCAGTGCACTAATATGGCTCTGGTCTAAAGCAGTGCACTAATATGGCTCTGGTCTAAAGCAGTGCACTAATATGGCTCTGGTCTAAAGCAGTGCACTAATATGGCTCTGGTCTAAAGCAGTGCACTAATATGGCTCTGGTCTAAAGCAGTGCACTAATATGGCTCTGGTATAAAGCAGTGCACTAATATGGCTCTGGTCTAAAGCAGTGCACTAATATGGCTCTGGTCTAAAGCAGTGCACTAATATGGCTCTGGTCTAAAGCAGTGCACTAATATGGCTCTGGTCTAAAGCAGTGCACTAATATGGCTCTGGTCTAAAGCAGTGCACTAATATGGCTCTGGTCTAAAGCAGTGCACTAATATGGCTCTGGTCTAAAGCAGTGCACTAATATGGCTCTGGTCTAAAGCAGTGCACTAATATGGTGCCATTTGGGACGCAGCCAATGTCTCCTGTAGACAATTATTGGGGTTGTCTCCCCATCGTGTCGGCTATCTGTGTACTGTCAAAGCTGCCACTGGGTGTGCAAAAATACTGAGTCCGTCTCTTTCACACTCACTCACACACACACACACACACACACACACACACACACACACACACTCCTCAGCTCACCATGTTGTTTTTGTTGTTGTTGTTGTTATTTTTGTTGTGGTATAGACTAGAACAGGCTACTGACAGCCAGAGGCTTCGTACCTCCCTCCATCCATGTCTGTCTGTCTGTCTGTCTGTCTGTCTGTCTGTCTGTCTGTCTGTCTGTCTGTCTGTCTGTCTGTCTGTCTGTCTGTCTGGCTGACTGTCATCCAGATGTGTGATAGGAATAGTAATTTAAGAAAATACTAAATGTAATGCATCTATCTATCTATCTATCTATACATCTGTAGTCGTTCGATACCTTCACTCTGGCGGAAACAGAACAGGCAACACACAATCTCTCCACTCCACTACCAACAGCAGATAGATGTAGCTCAGCTGGTAGAGCACGGCGCTTGTAACGCCAAGGTAGTGGGTTCAATCCCTGGGACCACCCATACACAAAAATGTATGCACGCATGACTGTAAGTCGCTTTGGATGAAAGCGTCTGCTAAATGGCTTATTATTATTATATTATATTATAAGAGTCACTGACATCTTACTTGAACCGAATCTCGAGGTCAACAAATATAATTTATCCTAATTGTTAAATGATGTCTCGTACAAAGCCGAAACAATCCTGCGGGTTAGCTGGTGGTGGTGTGCGTGCGTGCGTGTGTGCGTGTGTCTGTGTGTGTGTGTGTGTGTGTGTGTGCGTGTGTCTGTGTGTGCGTCTATGTGTGTGCGTGTGTGTGTGTGTGTATTGGGGTTATAATGGGGATAAGCCCTAAGATATTCATGTCGGCTCGATAACTCGATCAATGAGGGGCCCAAGGTTTATGACCGTGAAAGAGACGTGAGGGGTCATCACACGCGGCCCAGCCTCGGCTTGCCATTTGTTCCCATAATCCCCTGTGTATTTATACCGGTGTTTTCTGTCTGCCTGTTGCCAGTTCGCCTTGTCTCGTCAAGCCTACCAGCGTGTTGTTCCGTACTCATGGTTTTTCCTAGTCCCTGTTTTCTGGTCCTTCAAGTTCTGACCTTTTCTGCCTGCCCTGACACTGAGCCCACCTGCCATACCATTCAGCCTGCCCTGAGACTGAGTCCACCTGCCATACCATTCAGCCTGCCCTGAGACTGAGTCCACCTGCCATACCATTCAGCCTGCCCTGACACTGAGTCCTCCTGCCATACCATTCAGCCTGCCCTGACACTGAGTCCTCCTGCCATACCATTCAGCCTGCCCTGACACTGCGTCCTCCTGCCATACCATTCAGCCTGCCCTGACACTGAGTCCTCCTGCCACACCATTCAGCCTGCCCTGACACTGAATCCTCCTGCCATACCATTCAGCCTGCCCAGACACTGAGTCCTCCTGCTATACCATTCAGCCTGCCCTGACACTGAGTCCTCCTGCCATACCATTCAGCCTGCCCTGACACTGAGTCCTCCTGCCATACCATTCAGCCTGCCCAGACACTGAGTCCTTCTGCCATACCATTCAGTCTGCCCTGACCTCCAGCCTGCCTGCCTCCCTGTACCTTTCAGACTCAGACCTGGTTTACGAACTTCTGCATGTCCTCGACCTGCCTCTTGCCTGCCCCTTGTTTTTTAAAAATAAATATCAGAGACTCAAACCATCTGCCTCCTGTGTCTGCATCTGGGTCTCATCCTGTGTCGTTATAAGGACAGGTAAGGCATGGGGCTTGAGGATGTCCTCAGATGTGCACCGTACTTCCTCTCACGTCTCCCATTCAGAAAGGTCTGGAACAAGGATTTAGGATAATGAACAGCAGTGAATGGGAGTCTTGCACTGTGCAACCTCCACTTAATGAACTTTTTACTGTCTCCAATGGAGGACACAGACAGAGACAGACAGAAACAGACAGAAAAACAGAGACAGACAGACAGACAGACAGACAGACAGACAGACAGACAGACAGACAGACAGACAGACAGACAGAGAAAGACAGACAGACAGACAGACAGACAGACAGACAGACAGACAGACAGACAGACAGACAGACAGACAGACAGACAGACTATGTAAGTGGTGGAAGAAAACACCAACATTGAAGGCCATGTCAGACAACAAACATTTATAGGGATATAACATTATGCTTGGAAGCGTTGTGCTAAAATGTCTGAAAATATAACTATACAAAGAGGCATTTATGGCACATTGATATAACAGATTGTCAGGTTAGCCTGTTGATGTGTGGCCTTGGCTGTGTTCAAGGTTAGCCTGTTGATGTGTGGCCTTGGCTGTGTTCAAGGTTAGCCTGTTGATGTGTGGCATTGGCTGTGTTTAAAGCTAGCCTGTTGATGTGTGGCCTTGGCTGTGTTCAAGGTTAGCCTGTTGATGTGTGGCCTTGGCTGTGTTCAAGGTTAGCCTGTTGATGTGTGGCCTTGGCTGTGTTCAAGGTTAGCCTGTTGATGTGTGGCCTTGGCTGTGTTCAAGGTTAGCCTGTTGTTGTGTGGCCTTGGCTGTGTTCAAGGTTAGCCTGTTGATGTGTGGTCTTGGCTGTGTTCAAGGTTAACCTGTTGATGTGTGGTATTGGCTGTGTTCAAGGTTAGCCTGTTGATGTGTGGCCTTGATTGTGTTGGGTGTTCAAGGTTAGCCTGTTGATGTGTGGCCTTGGTTGTGTTGGGTGTACAAGGTTAGCCTGTTGATGTGTGGCCTTGGCTGTGTTCAAGGTTAGCCTGTTGTTGTGTGGCCTTGGCTGTGTTCAAGGTTAGCCTGTTGATGTGTGGCCTTGGCTGTGTTCAAGGTTAGCCTGTTGATGTGTGGCCTTGGCTGTGTTCAAGGTTAGCCTGTTGATGTGTGGCCTTGGCTGTGTTGGGTGTTCAAGGTTAGCATATTAATGTGTGGCCTTGGCTGTGTTGGGTGTTCAAGGTTAGCATATTGATGTTTGGTCTTGGCTGTGTTGGGTGTTCAAGATTAGCATATTGATGTTTGGTCTTGGCTGTGTTGGGTGTTCAAGGTTGGCATATTAATGTGTGGCCTTGGCTGTGTTGGGTGTTCAAGGTTAGCATATTAATGTGTGGCCTTGGCTGCGTTGGGTGTTCAAGATTAGCATATTGATGTTTGGTCTTGGCTGTGTTGGGTGTTCAAGGTTAGCATATTGATGTTTGGTCTTGGCTGTGTTGGGTGTTCAAGTCCAAGCCACGATTTCAGATTCCTATTTCTTCTTTTAAGTTCTGATTCCTGTTTTTCAGTTTCACCCTAATCACCTTTATCCTTTTGAGTCCTCTCAGAAATGTGTCCTAGACACTTCATTATGAGTCACCGAAAAGATGAAGCGTGAAACCCAAATGGCGTCATGTTCCCTGCACTCATTTTGACCAGAGCTCTGGACCCTGTTTAAAAATAGCACACTACAAAGCGAATAGGTGTGCCGTTTGGGACAAGAGACAGAAAGCAGAAATAGCTGATCTCCAACAGAAGACTATGTTCATCTGCCATCTTTTCAATGACATCATAAATCATCCGAGGGCAGCAAAAAAAACATATATTTTGTAAAAGTAGAACGTAGATAATGGAGTTAATTAGAGGCACTGTGGGACAGGAGGGGTTCAGATAGATTCAGGGACACTGTGGGACATGAGGGGTTCAGATAGATTCAGGGACACTGTGGGACAGGAGGGGTTCAGATAGATTCAGGGACACTGTCGGGCAGGAGGGGTTCAGATAGATTCAGGGACACTCTCCTCTCTAAAACAATGAATCTAACCAACGGTCTTCGCTAAGGGCCATTTTATTTATGTTTTACTCCTCTCCAAAACAAGACTGAAAAGATATCTCAGCTGTAAGGTCAAAATGAGGACTCAGCGTTTAGAAAAGCTGATGATGAACATCCTCTCTCCAAACTCAGGAGTCAGAGCACTGCATGAAGAGTTAAGAAGCTTAGAGCTACCTCCCCCACTCCAAATATATATAGACTCTTAACATTCAGCCACAGAGCCATACACTTTGATTCTTCTAGTTAAATATACATTTTACATCTGCAGTCCTGGAGAAAATCCTTTATACCCACACATGGGTTGTGGGTTCGATTCCCACGGGGGGGAGGCCAGTATGAAAAAAATAAAAAGTGTATGCACTCACTAACTGTAAGTCGCTCTGGATAAGAGCGTCTGCTAAATGACTAAAATGTTAAAATGTAAATGGTGAGTTCTGGAAGGATTTCTCTACACTCCAAGTGGATTCAAGAAGAATAAAGAAGAAGAAAGGTGTTTTATTTATTCAGACTGGTGCAGACTGGTATGTATGTAACATTACTGTCAGATATCTCCATTTAGCAATATCTGTATCCTTTGGGAAGGCTGTAGAAAACTGATATCTAAGATTAGGTCAGTTTCCTGGTGTGTGATCTCATCTGTTGAACATTATACCTTCCAGCAATGATCTGAATCATAATTTTTAACGCCGGTCTTCTTCACAAATCAATGTGTTCTCATTGTTGATTCAAGCAAGCGTTGAATCATTACTCTGAACACTGTATGTCCTGCAGTTCTGTATTAATGAGAGATGGATATATACAGCTAGTTTGACTGTGTATAATAGTGGCAGTACAAATGTTTTGTTTGATTGATCGATTCAATGTTTGCATTAATGCTCGCAGTTGCTAAAACTGAATTGAGCAGAATTCATAGTAACATTTAAACTCAAGATACTAGATATTATATTATTTATTACAGTGTACATTAAACAAGTCTTGTCTTATCATTTCAGTTCCAAAGAAAATTGCAATAACAAGAATGAGTTGCCGTGGAGACCACCTGTTGTCAATATGTTGCTAAGTGAAGGAAAGTCTGTTCATCACATATCGTTATGAAAGATAAACGTATTAAAGTTGTTAATGAATAAAGTTTTAGTTTATTAATCTTCCTGTTAAACTGTTAAAACGTCACAGTGTATAATTGAGTTCAAGCACTCACAGACTACATCCCAAATGGCACACTATTTACTATGTAGTGCACTACTTTTGACCAGAACCCTATGAGCCCTGGTCAAAAGTAGTGCACTATATAGGGAATAGGGTTCAATTTGAGACGCAAACACATACATTGGAATTAGTTGTTCACAGATACAGTATGTTTTCTACACTTGTTTTAGTTGCTATGGAGACCGACACTCAGGTATGTCGATGATGGAAGGAAACCTCTCTGAACTCAACTTCATTAAATGACAATGAAAGAAAGATGTGAGTTCTGTGTTTAACAAGAGAAGGGTGTCTTGTCTTCAATAGGGCCCCTAGTGCAGTCAATTAACTTCCTGCTCCTACCTACAATCATCCACCTGTTCAATCAAATACATCGTCTTTTCTTTAGTAGTGTTGGAGTAGGATTGTTCCATTTGACCTAGACTATCCCCCGCCTGCTTACAGAAGAATGTGACTTTTGAACAATGACTTTGCTAAACCGCTACATCACTTGAATAAAATAACTGTCTTACTGACTGGCAATAATACCATATTAAAGTACTGTACATTATTTTACACTCGTCATCATATATACATTACAGTGTACAACTTGTTTTTGTCACACCCTGATCTGTTTCACCTGTCTTTGTGCTTGTCTCCATCTCCCCCATTATCCCCAGTGTATTTATACCTGTGTTCTCTGTTTGTCTGTTGCCAGTTCGTTTTTGTTTCTTCAAGCCTACCAGCGGTTTTCCCCTTGCTCCTGTCTTTCTCAAGTTCCTGTTTTCTAGTTTTCCCAGTTTTGACCATTCTGCCTGCCCTGACCCTGAGCCTGCCTGCCGTTCTGTACCTTTTGGACTCTGATATGGATTATTGACCTCTGCCTGCCCTTGACCTGTCGTTTGCCTGCACCCTGTTTATGTTATAAACTTCTGTTACTTCGACACATTCTGCATCTGGGTCTTCTCCTGAAACGTGATAGTTATTTCATGTTCATTTACAACACACATGTAGAGAAGCATGGTATTTCTATAAATAATGTAGACCTACCTGTTTTCACCCTTCATAATGCAAACACCATTTTGTAAAACCCTCAGTTTCAGTTTGAATAGGTTATGTAGAACATGCATGGCCTGGGGGAGCTCTGCAAACAAATTATGCAAAGTTGAAATGCCAGTGGAAGTCATAACCCGCTTTTAGCCACAGGCTAAAGCACATCAGGGTCTGCATACTGAACATTACACTGAGCAACAGTGAATGTGTAGCATTGCCTGAACCAGGGTCATCCTATGACGAGGTCAAATACACAAATACACACACCCGCGCCCCACACACACACACACACACACACACACACACACACACACACACACATTCAGCACCCCCAGGTCTATGTAAGTGGCACAATAAACTAGTACTCTCTGTTTATCATGTCATTGTATCCGGGGTACTCCTGAGTGGCGCAGTGGTCTAAGGCACTGCATCGCAGTGCTAACTGTGCCACTAGAGATCCTGGTTCGAATCCAGGCTCTGTCGCAGCCGGCCGCGACCGGGAGACTCATGGGCGGCGCACAATTGGCCCAGCGTCGTCCAGGGTAGGGGAGGGAATGGCCGGCAGGGATGTACTTGGGAAGGTTGAACACCAGACGGGCTGCAGCGTTCTGGATAAGTTGCAGGGGTTTAATGGCACAGGCAGGGAGCCCAGCCAACAGCGAGTTGCAGTAATCCAGACGGGAGATGACAAGTGCCTGGATTAGGACCTGTGCCGCTTCCTGTGTAAGGCAGGGTCGTACTCTGCGAATGTTGTAGAGCATGAACCTGCAGGATCGGGTCACTGCTTTGATGTTAGCAGAGAACGACAGGGTGTTGTCCAGGGTCACGCCAAGGTTCTTTGCACTCTGGGAGGAGGACACAATGGAGTTGTCAACCGTGATGGCGAGATCATGGAGCGGGCAGTCCATCCCCGGGAGAAAAAGCAGCTCCGTCTTGCCAAGGTTCAGCTTGAGGTGGTGATCCGACATCCACACTGATATGTCTGCCAGAGATGCGATTCGCCAGAAGGGTTGAAAGGAGAAAATGAATTGTGTGTCATCTGCGTAGCAATGATAGGAGAGACCATGTGAGGATATGACAGAGCCAAGTGACTTGGTGTATAGAGAGAATAGGAGAGGGCCTAGAACTGAGCCCTGGGGGACACCAGTGGTGAGAGCATGTGGTGCGGAGACAGATTCTCGCCACGCCACCTGGTAGTGCGACCTGTCAGGTAGGACACAATCCAAGAGTGAGCAGTGCCGGAGATGCCCAACTCGGAGAGGGTGGAGAGGAGGATCTGATGGTTCACAGTATCAAAGGCAGCCGATAGGTCTAGAAGGATGAGAGCAGAGTAGAGAGTTAGCTTTGGCAGTGCGGAGAGCCTCCGTGACACAGAGAAGAGTAGTCTCAGTTGAATTACCAGTCTTGAAACCTGACTGGTTAGGATCAAGAAGGTAATTCTGAGAGAGATAGCAGGAGAGTTGGCTAGAGACGGCACGCTCAAGAGTTTTGGAGAGAAAAGAAAGAAGGGATACTGGTCTGTAGTTGTTGACATCGGAGGGATCGAGCGTAGGTTTTTTGAGGAGGGGTGTAACTCCCAGCGGTCAAGGATGAGTTGATGAGCGAGGTGAGGTAAGGGAGAAGGTCTCCGGAAATGGTCTGGAGAAGAGAGGAGGGGATAGGGTCAAGCGGGCAGGTTGTTGGGCGGGCGGCCGTCACAAGTTGCAAGATTTCATCTGGAGAGAGAGTGGAGAAAGAAGTCAAAACATAGGGTAGGGCAGTGGAGCAGGACCAGCGGTGTCATTTGACTTAATAAATGAGGATCGGATGTCGTCAACCTTCTTTTCAAAATGGTTGACGAAGTCATCCACAGAGAGGGAGGAGGGGGGGTGAGGAGGAGGAGGATTCAGCAGTGAGGAGAAGGTGGCAAAGAGCTTCCTAGGGTTAGAGCCAGATGCTTGGAATTTAGAGTGGTAGAAAGTGGCCTTAGCAGCAGAAACAGAGGAAGAAAAAGTAGAGAGGAGGGAGTGAAAAGATGACAGGTCCGCAGGGAGTCTAGTTTTCCTCCATTTCCGCTCGGCTGCCCGGAGCCCTCTTCTGTGAGCTCGCAATGAGTCGTCAAGCCACGTCATTGTATCTGGAGTACTCTCTGTTTATCATGTCATTGTATCTGGAGTCTCTTGGTCAGTTAATAGCACACAGAGAAAGAAGAACAGGGGAAAGTAGACTATGTTCAGCTATAATTGTTGACTGTAATTAGTAGGGATGTGCATCTCTCCTTTCATGGGCTCCGACACGATACAGAAACGATATGTTTTAGTTTGAAACGATTCAGTGCGATTCAGTTTGATTAGGAGAACAAATCGATGCGATTCGGTTTGATTAGGGGAATGAATTGATTTGGTTTGATTAGGGGAACGAATTGATGCATTTCGGTTCGATATGATATGATTCGATGCACAAATATTTTTTTTATGAACACTTTCTGTCTGAGCTGGCTAAGCTCAGTAGATAGATAAGAATCACTGACATCTTAAACCGAATCTCGAGGTCAAAAATAGAAGATTGAAAATGTTTTGAGTTAGTATTTATATTTAGAAACTAGCTTGGGGGAGGGTAGTGCGTTTGTTCCCTGATTTACATTCGCTCTTTTGCAGGTTTTACTATATAATGTCTTCCATCCTAGCCACATTTCCTCATCTGCTTGCATGCTCCTCCCATTTATCAAGGTGTTTTGGTACTTCCCTTATACACTATGCTTTTCCATGCGCTAACCATACCTCAGGTCAGTATAGTCTACCAGTCTACCAGTATCACCTACCCTTCATCCACCATTCATACTGACAAATGTGGTAGGTGGATCGTTTGTCCAGCTCTGCAATAGGCTAACTAGCAATCATTCAAAGCAGCACACATGTTCAATATGAATCCACAAGAACAAATAGGAATAGCTGATAGGCCAGCGGAGAGGTCAGGTGCATCATGAAAGAACAGTGAAGACACGAGACACACGCGGCTCCAAAAATCTCCCCTACTGATCTTTGTTTACTCACTCACTCATTCCCCGTCCCACCAGCCGGCGCATTGGGCAGCAACAAAGGCACTCCATTTCTGTCTGTCTCTGGTCCATCTTCTCCACCTCTGCTGATGTTGTTGTCCCCCCCACCCCCGCCCCCCTGCAGGGAGTCTAGTTTTTCTCCATTTCCGCTCGGCTGCCCGGAGCCCTCTTCTGTGAGCTCGCAATGAGTCGTCAAGCCACGTCATTGTATCTGGAGTACTCTCTGTTTATCATGTCATTGTATCTGGAGTACTCTCTTGGTCAGTTAATTGCACACAGAGAAAGAAGAACAGGGGAAAGTAGACTATGTTCAGCTATAATTGTTGACTGTAATTAGTAGGGATGTGCATCTCTCCTTTCATGGGCTCCGACACGATACAGAAACGATATGTTTTAGTTTGAAACGATTCAGTGCGATTCAGTTTGATCAGGAGAACAAATCGATGCGATTCGGTTTGATTAGGGGGAATTAATTGATTTGGTTTGATTAGGGGAACGAATTGATGCATTTCGGTTCGATATGATATGATTCGATGCACAAAAAAAAAATGCACTCCATTTCTGTCTGTCTCTGGTCCATCTTCTCCACCTCTGCTGATGTTGTTGTCTCCCCCCTTACGTCTGCCCTCTGGAGTCCAATGGACAGCTATTCATGGAATGGAGTCTGCACTCTTTCCAATCCAGCTCCAGCGGCGTCTCCTGAGTATGGCATCCATGGGCTTCCTGCTTCGTTTTTTTCTAAGGAGGTTGGTATTTGATATTGGGTTTTGGTCAGAAGATGTGTATGACTCTCCGGAGACGACAAGTTGTGTGGAAGGTAGTTTTTTCAGCTCTCTTCTGTCAGTTTCCAGCATTCTGAACCATAAAGGAGAGTTGCCAGTACACAGATCTATTATATTTTGAGTTTTGTATTTGTGCTCTAATGTCCAGATTACCAGACTTTATTGAACTTCGTAAAGATTGCTCTTTCTTTATTGATTCTGGTGCAGATGTCTTTGCTGGTGCCTCCATCATGGCATTAGATGCTCCAAAGGGAAGTAAAACTGCGTGTTAACTCCAGGTCCTGTTTCTTGATTTTGGATGCTTTTGAAGTGTTGATGTTGATGGGCCTGACCTTTGTCTTTCTGCAGTTGATAACCAAAAGACTGGATCCTGTCAGTGTTGTCTTGTAGATGTTGACTAGCTGGCCAAAGGACTGGACTCTGTCAGTGTTGTCTTGTAGATGTTGACTTGCTGGCCTATGGACTGGAGTCTGTCAGTGTTGTCTTGTAGATGTTGACTTGCTGGCCTATGGACTGGACTATTACATTTACATTTTACATTTACGTCATTTAGCAGACGCTCTTATCCAGAGCGACTTACAAATTGGTGCATTCACCCTATAGCCAGTGGGATAACCACTTTACAATTTTATTTTATTATTATTATTTTTATTTTTATTTTTATTTTTAGGGGGGTAGAAGGATTAGTTTATCCTATCCCAGGTATTCCTTAAAGAGGTGGGGTTTCAGAATCCTCCGGAAGGTGGTGAGTGACTCCGCTGCCCTGGCGTCGTGAGGGAGCTTGTTCCACCATTGGGGTGCCAGAGCAGCGAACAGTTTTGACTGGGCTGAGCAGGAACTATGCTTCCGCAGAGGAAGGGGAGCCAGCAGGCCAGAGGTGGATGAACGCAATGCCCTCGTTTGGGTGTAGGGACTGATCAGAGCCTGAAGGTACGGAGGTGCCGTTCCCCTCACAGCTCCATAGGCAAGCACCATGGACTTGTAACAGATGCGAGCTTCAACTGGAAGCCAGTGGAGTGTGCGGAGGAGCGGGGTGACGTGAGAGAACTTGGGAAGGTTGAACACCAGACGGGCTGCGGCATTCTGGATGAGTTGTAGGGGTTTAATGGCACAGGCAGGGAGCCCAGCCAACAGCGAGTTGCAGTAATCCAGACGGGAGATGACAAGTGCCTGGATTAGGACCTGTGCCGCTTCCTGTGTAAGGCAGGGTCGTACTCTCCGAATGTTGTAGAGCATGAACCTGCAGGATCGGGTCACCGCCTTGATGTTAGCGGAGAACGACAGGGTGTTGTCCAGGGTCACGCCAAGGCTCTTCGCACTCTGGGAGGAGGACACAACGGAGTTGTCAACCGTGATGGCGAGATCATGGAACGGGCAGTCCTTCCCCGGGAGGAAGAGCAGCTCCGTCTTGCAAAGGTTCAGCTTGAGGTGGTGATCCATCATCCATACTGATATGTTTGCCAGACATGCAGAGATGCGATTCGCCACCTGGTTATCAGAAGGGGGAAAGGAGAAGATTAGTTGTGTGTCGTCAGCGTAGCAATGATAGGAGAGGCCATGTGAGGATATGACAGTGTCAGTGTTGTCTTGTAGATGTTGACTAACTGGCCAAAGGACTGGACTCTGTCAGTGTTGTCTTGTAGATGCTGACTTGCTGGCCTATGGACTGGAGTCTGTCAGTGTTGTCTTGTAGATGTTGAGTTGCTGGCCTATGGACTGGACTCTGTCAGTGTTGTCTTGTAGATGTTGACTTGCTGGCCAAAGGACTGGACTCTGACAGTGTTTTCTGTTGTAGATGTTGACTTGCTGGCCAAAGGACTGGACTCTGTCAGTATTGTCTTGTAGATGTTGACTTGCTGGCCAAAGGACTGGACTCTGTCAGTGTTGTCTTGTAGATGTTGACTAGCTGGCCAAAGGACTGGACTCTGTAAGTGTTGTCTTGTAGATGTTGACTTGGTGGCATAAGGACTGGACTCTGTCAGTGTTGTCTTGTAGATGTTGACTTGCTGGCCAAAGGACTGGACTCTGTCAGTGTTGTCTTGTAGATGTTGACTAACTGGCCAAAGGACTGGACTCTGTCAGTGTTGTCTTGTAGATGCTGACTTGCTGGCCTATGGACTGGACTCTGTCAGTGTTGTCTTGTAGATGTTGACTTGATGGCATAAGGACTGGACTCTGTCAGTGTTGTCTTGTAGATGTTGACTAACTGGCCAAAGGACTGGACTCTGTCAGTGTTGTCTTGTAGATGCTGACTTGATGGCCTATGGACTGGACTCTGTCAGTGTTGTCTTGTAGATGTTGACTAGCTGGCCATCGTTTTCCTCTTGCCTGAGGCAAGGTCTTCTAGAGTAGAATACAAAATTAATCGTATTCCTCTTGCCTGATCTTCTGTTGTTCGCCCCATGATCCAGTCTATCGCCAGGTTGAAGAGTAACGCTGACATCACACAACCTTGACTAACCCCAGACTTCACAGCAAAGCTCATGTTGCTCGTTCCCGCAGTGCATGAAATGTTGCTGTAGAGCTGTTTTATGGTGTTAACAACAAGGGTGGGGATTCCATAAAAATTTTTATATCTTCCATATGCTATCGTGGTGAATGCTGTCAAAAGCTTTCTGGAAGTCAGTAAAGTTGTTGTAGGGTTTCCATTGCCACTCACTACATTGCTCAATGATGTTCCTGAGGGTGAAGATCTGATCTGTACCGCTCCTTTCCTCCCCCTAAATCCAGCTCATTCATTCCTAAGCACTTTTTCTACGGCTGAAGACCTCCATTGTACGATAATCTTGCAACATATCTTGCTTGGAACGGATAAAAGTGTGATGCCCCTCCAGTTGTTGCTGTCGGATAGCCCTTCTTATGTGTGATGACCCCCCTTGGTCCAATCAGATGTCAGTGAAGAAGAAGGATGTTTGCAGCCAACACTGGATCGATTTTGAACAGCTCTGCATTGAAGTTATCAGGACCTGAAGCTTTCCCATTCTTTAGTGACTTGATGGTAGTGGTTATTTCTTCTTTGGTTGGTGGGGTCGGTGTTTATGGCTAGATGTTGTGGAACAGCTTCAGTTGTTTTAATTGGATCCACAGGAGGTTCTCTGTTGATCTTGTTTAGGGACAATACAATTATCCTACCTAGACTAACCGACAACACCACAATGCAAGAAATATTTATGATATTGTTTTCAAGTGAGTACAAAATTACACTCTAGAAAATATAGTGAAAATTACATTAAAATAACTGGGCAAAATCCCTGTGATTTGAATGTTTCATTCCATTTGGATCAGTTGTGGGTCTACTCTGGACAGTTAGTAAGGTCTGGAAAGGCGCAGTAGCAGGTCAGTCTGGCTGTATTTTCTATTCTGATGCTAACATGTGCTGTCTGTTGCAGATCATCATTCTCCCAAGTCGTCCTGTAATAATGTGGTCACATACAGTACAGTAGCGTACTGCTCACAGCAGGCCCAGTTATTCAGGAAAGCTTAGCTCTGCCTCCTCTCCAATCCGAGCGGCTATCCCTCAAACACCTAGAACCTAATGCTTCAATATACTTTAGCATAAATATTTGTAATTTAACTTTTTTTTAAATGCATTATCTTTCATAAACGCCACCAATCAAAATGTTTTAATCTGATTAGGCTACTTGAAAAAAGTCTGCTGTAGACATGTGCATGTTCGTCCCAAATATAATTCCAGCGTCCTCAAAATGGCTTGACATTAACCTGGCTTTCATCCAACCTTTGAATGCGAGTAAACCTCCCAAGTGGCACAGTGGTCTAAGGCAGTGCCACTAGAGATCCTGGTTCGAATCCAGGCTCTGTCGTAGCCGGCCGTGACCGGGAGACCCATGGGGCGGCGCACAATTGACCCAGAGTTGTCCGGGGTAGGGGAGGGAATGGCCGGCAGGGATGTAGAGCATGGCATTTGCAATGCCAGGGTTGTGGGTTTGATTCCCATGGGGGGCCAGTATAAAATGAAAATAATGAAAGAAAAAAAATATATATATATATATGTATGCACTCACTAAACTGTAAGTCACTCTGGATAAGAGCGTCTGCTAAATGACTAAAATGTAAATGTAATTATAGTGTAAATGTAAGTATAGTATACATGTAGGATAAAAATGTCACAACATCATGGGAAAGCATGCAGTTTATTAAACTACAGATGAAATAAATTATGATAAACTTCACAGGGTGGTGAAAGATGCTCCTTTCATTAAACAGCAAGGGTCTTATTCTGGTGACGTGATGATCGGTGCTTGACTGCCATTTTGACGAATTAAAGACTTTTGTCCATAATAATCTCATCATGTACGATATACCCGCACTGTATCCGCGAGCTGTTGGCTTTGAGCGCAGGCGAAAGAAACGCACACCTATTTAGGCGAGGTGCTAGCTGACGGCGTAAAACACTTGAAAAAGACCGCACACTCTAGGAGCTCAGATGCAATAATTTAATATCTTAATATCCAACGTTTCGACAGACAAGCTGTACCCTGATGAAGACAGCTTGTCTGTCGAAACGTTGGTTATTAGGTTATTAAATTATTGCATCTGAGCTCATAGATGTGTGGCTTTCCTTATCTTTTTCAAAGGCTTGAGCGCGTGTGCCAATACCAGTGGGAACATTCGCTATACCTACGCATTATTTTTAGTGACAAAACCATCAGTAGGCCTGGAAATGCGATGGAAACCTATTTAATTTGGATTTTTTTATTAGGAATTTAACCACAAAAGTCATTTGGATCTGCACTATATATTTACGCGCAGACTTTTATCCGTAAACAAGTCAATTGAATGGAAACACAACTCTGATGGGAATAATGCTCATGTTGTTTTTATGCAGATTTAAGAATTTTCGCATGGAAATCTGTCGCCAATTGGATGGAAACCTAGCTATAAACAATATACAATCAATCAATCAATCAATCAGTCAATCAAATGTTTTTATAAAGTATTTTTTACATCAGCAGATGTCACAAAGTGCTTATACAGAAACTCTGCCTAAAATCCCCAAAAAGCAAGCAATGAAGATGTAGAAGCACGGTGGCTAGGAAAAAACTCTAGAAAGGCAGAAACCTGGGAAGAAACCTAGAGTGTCACGAATTCCTCCGAGACTGCTCCTCCTTCTTGTTCGGGCAGGCTTCGGCGTTCGTCGTCCCCGGAGTACTAGCTGCTACCGCTTGATGTGCTCTATGTTTGTTTGGTTTTGTCTTGTTGGTGCACCTGTTTCGTCTTATGTATTGATTATGTCACCTATAAGTTTCCTTTGGTTTTGTTTGCAGTTGTGTGGGTCCTGTCCGTTGGTGAATTATTTGTTTCTCTAGTTGTTAGTGTTTTTACGCACTGTTTGCGTAATCGCTCGCCTCCTGTGTTTGAGGCCCGTTATTTTTGTTATTGTCTTTGTGACAATTAAAGTCGTTTCGACTAAGCTTCTGTGTCCTGCGCCTGACTCCAACACCGCATCCACATCAGCTTGTGACATAGAGAGGAACAAGGCTCTGAGGGGTGGCCAGTCCTGGAAAAAAGGTATACCCAAACGCGCTTCAGCCCAGCTTAAACAAAAACGGGATTCAGGTGCTCGACTGAGGAACTTGAAAATCCCAAAAATATTCCTTACTCAACTGGTGACTATCATTCCTTACTCCAGGATACTTCAACTGGTGACTATCATTCCTTACCCCAGGATACTTCAACTGGTGACTATCATTCCTTACTCCAGGATACTTCAATTGGTGACTATCATTCCTTACCCCAGGGCACTTCAACTGGTGACTATCATTCCTTACTCCGGGACACTTCAACTGGTGACTATCATTGCTTACCCCAGGACACTTCAACTGGTGACTATCTGGGAGAATAAAGAAAAAGGAGCACTCTGTTTCTGCATAGATCTGAGAGATTTATTAACAAGACAAACAACAGGCTTACGTTTCAGTGTAATCACTTTCATCAGAGTCTTGAGTAGGAAAAGGGTGGGAGGCGCCTATATACCCTCCCAGGGGAGTGTCCCGCTCGTCATGTCAATCAAACATGTAAATACTGTCAATACTGTCAGTAGCAGTAGCAACTACACAGATTATTCAAACAAGAGTATGATCATCATTCCAGAATCCTACACATACATTCCAGATTCCTACACATACATTCCAGATTCCTACACATACATTCTAGATTCCTACACATACATTCCAGATTCCTACACATACATTCCAGATTCCTACACATACATTCTAGATTCCTACACATATATTCCACTTGAATAACAAAAGACAGAGAAATAAACAGAGAAAAATAATGTATTTACAAAGAAGATGAGAAAGAGAGCTGTTCATTCAGACCCTTTGTCTCCACGCTGTTTATTCAGACCCTTTGGCTCCACGCAATCTAAGCAGTCGATCCAAAGTGCCTCTCTCTGTAACCATTTCCTCACTATATTTGCCACCTCTGGAGGAAAGAGAAACTTTCGCAATTCCCCAGGATTTCAATGTAGAGGCTGAGCCATGATTAGCTTTCACGTAATGCCTCGCGATCGCACAGTCCATTTTTTGTTGTTGCGGATAGGTGTTTTGTTGTTCAGCTATTCTTAATTTGAGCACGGGTTTCGTCTGACCAATGTAAACAAGTCCACGTGGACGTTTGAGCGAGGGGTCACTCTGGAGAACGTGCCAGCGTTTGAGGATCACGCTTTTTATCTGCCCTGCAGGTTGTGTTCAGGGGAAAAACAAACCCTAGCAGATTTCTCACATTTGTCATTTTTGGTGAGGAGGGCGGCTCTATCAGTCTCTCTCTGTCTTATGAGCCATGTTGAGGAGACTATCACCGTAGCCGCATTCCAGGGGGCTTTTTTTTTCCCATTATTTCAGCTTAAGTCTCAAAATCACCGGGTGGCCAGTCCTCTTCTGGCTGTGCCGGAGGAGATTATAATAGTAGTCTCCCCCGTGTAGCTCAGTTGGTAGAGCATGGCTCCTGAAACGCCTGGGTTGTGGATTCGTTTCCCACGGGGGGCCAGTATGAGAAAAGAAAAAATTTACGCACTCACTAACTGTAAGTCGCTCTGGATAAGAGCGTCTGCTAAATGACTAAAATGTAAAATGTACATGGCCATCAAGGTTAGATCGTTCTTCAAGATGTTCAAATGTTCATTGATGACCAGCAGGGTCAAATAATAAGCACAGTGGTTGTAGAGGGTGCAACAGATCAGCACCTCAGGAGTAAATGTAATTTGGCTTTTCATAGCTGAGCATTCAGAGGTCGAGACAGCAGTTGCGGTAGAGAGAGAGACAGAGAGGGTTGAAACAGCAGGTAAGCTAGCAGGTCCGGTGAGCAGGTCAGGGTTCCATAGCAAGTGTGCTGGTCCTGTGTCCCTTTGATTATGCCTGCACATCACGGTTCACCAGCAGCCCCAAACATCTAAAGAATAATCTACAGACCATACAAAACAAGCTTGTAAGAATTTCACTTGTCTGTATCTATGTAATGTGTCTGTATCTATGTAATGTGTCTGTATCTATATAATGTGTCTGTATCTATGTAATGTGTCTGTATCTCTGTAATGTGTCTGTATCTCTGTAATGTGTCTGTAATGTGTCTGTATCTATGTAATGTGTCTGTATCTCTGTAATGTGTCTGTATCTCTGTAATGTGTCTGTATCTCTGTAATGTGTCTGTAATGTGTCTGTATCTATGTAATGTGTCTGTATCTCTGTAATGTGTCTGTATCTCTGTAATGTGTCTGTATCTCTGTAATGTGTCTGTATCTCTGTAATGTGTCTGTATCTCTGTAATGTGTCTGTATCTCTGTAATGTGTCTGTATCTCTGTAATGTGTCTGTATCTATGTAATGTGTCTGTATCTCTGTAATGTGTCTGTAATGTGTCTGTATCTATGTAATGTGTCTGTATCTCTGTAATGTGTCTGTATCTCTGTAATGTGTCTGTATCTCTAATGTGTCTGTATCTGTAATGTGTCTGTATCTCTGTAATGTGTCTGTATCTCTGTAATGTGTCTGTATCTCTGTAATGTGTCTGTATCTCTGTAATGTGTCTGTATCTCTGTAATGTGTCTGTATCTATGTAATGTGTCTGTATCTATGTAATGTGTCTGTATCTATGTAATGTGTCTGTATCTCTGTAATGTGTCTGTATGTCTGTAATGTGTCTGTATCTCTGTAATTGTTTATGTATTTATGTTAAAAATAGGGACCACAATGGAAATGAGTCTCCGACTTTATTGTGTAATCCCATTGTGTCTAGGGACATTTCCCCTGTCCCCTGTCCCTCTGTCTTCCTGTCCCCCATGTCACTCTGTCCACCTGTCCCCCTGTCCACCTGTCCCCCTGTCCCCATGTCCCCCTGTCCCCATGTCCCCCTGTCCCCATGTCCCCCTGTCCCCCTGTCCCTCTGTCCCCATGTCCACATGTCCCCCATGTCCACATGTCCCCCTATCCCCCTGTCCTCATGTCCCCCTGTCCCCCTATCCCCATGTCCCCCTGTCCCCATGTCCCCCTATCCCCCTGTCCCCCTGTCCCTCTGTCCTCATGTCCCCCTGTCCCCCTGTCCCTCTGTCCCCATGTCCACATGTCCCCATGTCCACATGTCCCCCTATCCCCCTGTCCCCATGTCCCCCTGTCCCCATGTCCCCCTATCCCCCTGTCCCCCTGTCCCTCTGTCCCCATGTCCACATGTCCCCCTATCCCCCTGTCCTCATGTCCCCCTGTCCCCCTGTCCCCCTGTCCCCCTATCTCCCTGTCCTCATGTCCCCCTATCTCCCTGTCCTCATGTCCCCCTGTCCTCATGTCCCCCTGTCCCCCTGTCCTCATGTCTCCCTGTCCCCCTGTCCTCATGTCCCCCTATCCCCCTGTCCCCTTGTCCCCCTGTTCCCCTGTCCCTTTGTCCCCCTGTCCCCTATCCCCCTGTCCTTTGTCCCCCTGTCCCCCTATCCCCCTGTCCTCATGTCCACCTGTCCCCCTATCCCCTGTCCTCATGTCCCCTGTCCCTTGTCCCCCTATCCCCCTGTCCTCATGTCCCCTGTCCTCATGTCCCCTGTCCCCTATCTTCCTGTCCTCATGTCCCCCTATCCCCCTGTCCTCATGTCCTCATGTCCCCCTGTCCTCATGTCCCCCTGTCCCCTTGTCCCCCTGTTCCCTTGTCCCCCTGTTCCCTATCCCCCTGTCCCTTTGTCCCCTATCTCCCTGTCCCCCTGTCCCCCTATCTCTCTGTCCCCTATCTCCCTATCTCCTATCTCTCTGTCCCCCTATCCCCTGTCCCCCTATCCCCTGTCCCCCTATCTCCATGTCCTCATGTCCCCTGTCCTCATGTCCCCCTATCCCCCTGTCCCCTGTCCTCATGTCCCCCTGTCCTCATGTCCCCCTGTCCTCATGTCCCCTATCCCCCTGTCCCCCTGTCCCCCTGTCCCCCTATCCCCCTGTCCCCTGTCCTCATGTCCCCCTGTCTCCCTATCTCCTATCCCCTGTCCCTCTGTCCCCCTGTCCCCCTATTCCTATGTCCCTATGTCCCTATGTCCCTATGTCCCTATGTTACTTTGAAGAAATTGTTGTACTGTGTGTATACAGTATATGTATTATTTTTTACTGACAATTACAATCAATCACTCAATCAATCAATCAATCCAAACTGTGCAGTGTCCATTTGATGAATGGAAAGAGACATTTTCATGACATTCGTCATTCTGAGATTGTCGAGCCAAGCCTTCAATACTGGGTAGGCCTATGTCATTTTGTGTCTTTTGAACGACTTCATTTTTCCCATTGGTCGTAGGTTCTGTAGCTCTGTGGAGATCAGAGTCAGGAGGAGATGAGGAAGGTACGACACACATCACGTCTCCTGGGAATAAACCATCTTCCAGTCCCAGGCTGCTCTCTGTTCGCCTCGCCTAGCGGTGACCACGCCCGTCTCAAATGGCGCCCTATACCCTGTATAATGCGTCATCCCGGGGCCCATAGGGATCTGGTCTAAAGCAGTGCACTCTATAGGGAATAGGGTGCCATTCTCTGGTCTAAAGCAGTGCACTCTATAGGGAATAGGGTGCCATTCTCTGGTCTAAAGCAGTGCACTCTATAGGGAATAGGGTGCCATTCTCTGGTCTAAAGTAGTGCACTATATAGGGAATAGGGTGCCATTCTCTGGTCTAAAGCAGTGCACTCTATAGGGAATAGGGTGCCATTCTCTGGTCTAAAGCAGTGCACTCTATAGGGAATAGGGTGCCATTGGGGACGCACCCCCAACGCCTGCAGAGATGTAATTCACTTATCGGGATGCGCAGACCAGCAACAGCCTCCTGCCTCTCATCCCTGACTGCGTCTCAAATTACTTTTGACTAGACCCCTATGGGGAATAGGGTGCCATCCTCTCTATGTCCGTCTCTGAGCAAGGCAACATGCCACCTGCTGGGCTGGTCAACTGCTGCTGATAACGGCCTGCTAGACTTCACCCATTCAGCACGCCACATCCACGGACGTCAAATGATGGGCGATATCAGGTCCGTCCGTCGTGGTTGCTGTTTCAACCCCCCAAAAAAATGGTCGTCCCAAATTGGGATATGTTTAGCCCGTCCGTTTTGGTCCAAATTTAGCCGAAGATCAGCCTGACCGCTAGCTTGCTGTACTCATTAAAAACATGAGATCCATGAAAATAATCACATATTGCATAGCCAGTATTGATTGAATTATGGTTGCTTCATGGAAATATCCACAATAAAATATTTATAAAATATATGGTTTTTTTTGGACAAATTTAGCTTGTTAAGTTGTCAGATGTTCTGACATACAGTGCCTTGCAAAAGTATTCATCCCCCTTGGCGTTTTTCCTATTTTGTTGCATTACAACCTGTAATTTAAATGAATTTTAATTTGGATTTCATATAATGAACATACACAAAATAGTCCAAATTGGTGAAGTGAAATGGAAAAAAAAAATTGTTAAAAAAAATTCTAAAAAATGTATAACGGAAAACTTTGCTATGAATCCCCTAAATAGGTTCTGGTGCAACCAATTAACTTCAGAAGTCACATAATTAGTTAAATAAAGTCCACCTGTGTGCGATCTAAGTGTCACATGATCTCAGTATATATACACCTGTTCTGAAAGGCCCCAGAGTCTGCAACACCACTAAGCAAGGGGCACCACCAAGCAAGCTGCACCATGAAGACCAAGGAGCTCTCCAAACAGATCAGGGACAAAGTTGTGGAGATGTACAGATCAGGGTTGGGTTATAAAACAATTTCAGAAACTTTGAACATCCCACAAAGCACCATTAAATCCATTATTAAAAAATTGAAAGAATATGGCACCACAACAAACCTGCCAAGAGAGGGCCGCCCACCAAAACTCACGGACTAGGCAAGGAGGGCATTAATCAGAGAGGCAACAAAGAGACCAAAGATAACCCTGAAGGAGCTGCAAAGCTCCACAGCAGAGTTTGGAGTATCTGTCCATAGGACCACTTTAAGCCGTACACTCCACAGATAATCTGGTCAGATTAGATTAAAATTGAGCTTTTTGGTAATCAAGGGAAACGCTATGTCTGGCGCAAACCCAACACCTCTCATCACCCTTTTACCACTTTTTGGTTTTCTACATGATTCCATATGTGTTATTTCATAGTTTTGACGTCTTCACTATTATTCTAAAAATAAAGAAAAACCCTTGAATGAGTAGGTGTGTCCAAACTTTTGTTAATTGCTTCAAAATTCACAAAAAAAGTGACGTTAGCTGATGAAGATTATCTCATAGAACAAAGCGTGTAAGTTCTCCTAAGCCTGTGTTTACAACAGACCTTATTTTCGGCGTTTATCCCAAAACCCTATTCTTTCCCCTTAGGAATGGCTGAACAAACAAGAGCTTTAGATGGTTTGGTTGGTAAATATTTGTCAGCATAGCAGTTTATCTCGTAAGCAAAAGGGAATATGTTCATTTGCATTAGTGCAAATTGTCCACCGATATTCATGTAATTCCTCGCATCTGTATGAAAGTCCCTCAGGCACAAACTTTTCCCCACTCATTCACCGCATCTCTTTACATTGCTTATGCATATTCGGTGGGCTGATTGCATCCAGACTGTCAAATTCTGAACACAATGCCCGTCCTGGCTGATCTGAACCTAATGTGAACACAATTCCCGTCCTGGCTGATCTGAACCTAATGTGAACACAATGCCCATCCTGGCTGATCTGAACATAATGCGAACACAATGCCCATCCTGGCTGATCTGAACATAATGCAAACACAATGCCCATCCTGGCTGATCTGAACCTAATGCGAACACAATGCCCATCCTGGCAGATCTGAACCTAATGCGAACACAATGCCCATCCTGGCAGATCTGAACCTAATGCGAACACAATGCCCATCCTGGCTGATCTGAACCTAATGCTAACACAATGCCCATCCTGGCAGATATGAACCTAATGCGAACACAATGCCCATCCTGGCTGATCTGAACATAATGTGAACACAATGCCCATCCTGGCAGATCTGAACCTAATGCGAACACAATGCCCATCCTGGCTGATATGAACCTAATGCTAACACAATGCCCATCCTGGCAGATATGAACCTAATGCGAACACAATGCCCATCCTGGCTGATCTGAACCTAATGTGAACACAATGCCCATCCTGGCTGATCTGAACCTAATGCGAACACAATGCCCATCCTGGCAGATCTGAACCTAATGCGAATACAATGCCCATCCTGGCTGATCTGAACCTAATGCGAACACAATGCCCATCCTGGCAGATCTGAACACAATGTGACTTTCGTGCATCCAGACCTAATGCAGCTTGGAGTGATCGGATGAAAGAAGTGGCAGTGAAGCGTAGGGTATAACCGAGGCCATTACTTTGAGGGTTTTGTATAATATAACTAAATGTTTATTTCTGTGTTGCACTGTAGCCTACCATGGAGGGGGTAGGTTACCACGCCACCATGCCTTCAGCAGGCTTGAAAAGTGGGATCTGTTTGCCTTTGTTTGATCCATTTCATTATTTCAGTTTTCAGTAGTTGAATCCTTTGACATATTGTTGATTTCAACATTTTTTAATTTTCAACAAAAATGCACTGGATTGGTTGAAAAGTGATACTGAACTTATTGCGCCTGCCACCTACTACCATACCCCCGTTCAAAAGCACTTAAATATTTTGTCTTGCCAATTCACCCTCTGAATGGCACACACACAATCCATGTCTCAATTGTCTCCTCCCCTTCATCTACACTGATTTAAGTGGATTTAACAGGTGACATTCACCTGGTCAGTATGTCATGGAAAGAGCAGGTGTTCATAATGTTTTGTACACTCAGTGTACGATACACTGTACTATACTCTGGGGTCTCTCTAAACTGTGCGTGCGTCTCCCCCACTCCCTGGGGGCCTGGGTCAACACTCCCTGGGGCCTGGGTCAACACTCCCTGGGGCCTGGGTCAACACTCCCTGGGGGCCTGGGTCAACACTCCCTGGGGGCCTGGGTCAACACTCCCTGGGGGCCTGGGTCAACACTCCCTGGGGCCTGGGTCAACACTCCCTGGGGGCCTGGGTCAACACTCCCTGGGGCCTGGGTCAACACTCCCTGGGGCCTGGGTCAACACTCCCTGGGGCCTGGGTCAACACTCCCTTGGGGCCTGGGTCAACACTCCCTGGGGGCCTGGGTCAACACTCCTGGGGGCCTGGGTCAACACTCCCTGGGGCCTGGGTCAACACTCCCCTGGGGGCCTGGGTCAACACTCCCTGGGGGCCTGGGTCAACACTCCCCTGGGGCCTGGGTCAACACTCCCTGGGGTCTGTCAACACTCCTGGGGCCTGGGTCAACACTCCCTGGGGGTCAACACCTGGGGGTCAACACTCCCTGGGGGCCTGGGTCAACACTCCCTTGGGGCCTGGGTCAACACTCCCTGGGGGCCTGGGTCAACACTCCCTGGGGGCCTGGGTCAACACTCCCTGGGGGCCTGGGTCAACACTCCCTGGGGGCCTGGGTCAACACTCCCTGGGGGCCTGGGTCAACACTCCCTGGGGGCCTGGGTCAACACTCCCTGGGGCCTGAGGCTCTATAGACATGAAAGGAGGAGAGAGACAGGGACAAGAAATAAGACATTTCATAATGATGAGATTCAACGATTCATGGACAGAACGGAACAGTTTCTATATCAGACATGCTGTATCTCTCTCAGGCACACACACACACACACACGCACGCACGCACACACGCACGCACACACACACACACACACACACAACACACACACACACACACACACACACACACACACACACACACAGTGGGGAATTCAGCTGGGGCTCAATACTTCAGTGCCACCAGAGGCATCAGAAAATGTAGATCATGTCAGTGATGTCACCCAGTGGGCTCACAATCACAGTCTCCCATCACTACCATCAGGAACAATAAAACACATCTATCTGTCAAGAAGCAGAAGAGCTACGGACCCAGTGGCGTAGAATATTGGAAACTCTTACAATAAATTGATTTTATATAGCACTTTTATACCCAGAGATCCTTACACATCGAACTAGCCCATGCACTACAGGCACAGCTTTACCCATAATAACCTCATAGACTCAGCTTTACTGTTCAGTTTGTACCGACAGTAATGAACCAGCTCTGCTGAGCAAACACCTGGAAGGATGGTTGATTGTTTGAGTTTCGGCTGTTCTGTGGCTGTTCTGTGGGCTGTACCTATCAAAATGACAGCTGTTCCACTGAATTATTCCAAGTCTCCTTTTTGCCCCAAAATCAAAGATATTAAGATCTAAAACGGTGTAATGCTCTCTATTGTTACTTATTAGAGGGACTTAGTTGCCATAGAAACAACTAGATATAATAATGATGATATTTATTACAAGAGCAATGATCAGTAGATTCCATTTATCGCCATACTGACGCAAACTCACTCAATCTACAAGCCATCAGACTGCTGAACACTTGAACTGGACTGACCACCTGCACTGACTCTCCACACCTTAGCACACATGCACTCACTCACTCACACCCACACAGACATCCACACACACACACACACACACACACTCACTCACCGGACAGTTTATGCCTGGTCGGACCCACCTTTTCCTCGAGAACAGCCTGAATTTTTCGGGGCATGGATTCTATCCTGACGCGATGGCATCATGCAGTTACGCCAAATTCTATCTCAGCATCATGCAACACGAACTGGGATTCGTCAGACCAGGCAATGTATTTCCACTCCTCAATTGGGGCGGCAGGTAGCTTAGTGGTTAAGAGTGTCGTGCCAGTAACCGTAAAGGTCGCTGGTTCTAATCCCCGAGCCGACTAGGTGAAAAATAGGTCGATGTGCCCTTGAGCAAGGCACTTCACCCTAATTGCTCCTACAAGTCGCTCTGGATAAGAGCGTCTGCTAAATGACTAAAATGTAATTGTCCAGTGTTGGTGATGGCGTGCCCACTGGAGCCGCTTCTTCTTGTTTTTAGCTGATAGGAGTGGAACGCGATGTGGTCATCTTCTGCAATATCCCATCCGTGACAAGGATCAACGAGTTGTGCGTTCCGAGATGCCGTTCTGCACACCACTGTTGTACTGCGCCATTATTTGCCTGTTTTTTTCGCCCGCCTGTTAGCTTGCACGATTCTTGCCATTCTCCTTCGACCTCAAAGTTCCTTAGGTCACTCGTTTTGCCCATTCCAACGTTCAATCTGTTTTTGCCATTCACCTTTGACCTCTCATCAACGAGCTGTTTTCACCCATAAGACTGCTGCTGACTGGATGTTTTTTGTTTGTCGCACCATTCTTGGTAAACCCTAGACACCGTCGTGAGTGAAAAGCCCAGGAGGGCGTTTCTGAGATACTGGGTCCGGTGCGTCTGGCACCGACGATCACACCACGCCCAAAGTTGCTTAGGTCATTAGTTTTGCCCGTTCCAACCGTTCAATCGAACGGTAACTGAATGCCTCGATGCCTGTCTTGATGGCCACGTGACTAACTGTCTGTAGGAGCGATCCAGTTTTCGTGAACGGGAAGGTGTACCTAATAAATTGGCTGGTGTGCTACACACAGCCCCAATTACCAGACTCTTCTTTACTATTGCTAATACTGCACCCCAATCCCCCCTTAGACTCTTCTTTACTATTGCTAATACTGCACCCCAATCCCCCTTAGACTCTTCTTTACTATTGCTAATACTGCACCCCAATCCCCCTTAGACTCTTCTTTACTATTGCTAATACTGCACCCCAATCCCCCTTAGACTCTTCTTTACTATTGCTAATACTGCACCCCAATCCCCCTTGGACTCTTCTTTACTATTGCTAATACTGCACCCCTAATCCCCCTTAGACTCTTCTTTACTATTGCTAATACTGCACCCCAATCCCCCCTTAGACTCTTCTTTACTATTGCTAATACTGCACCCCAATCCCCCTTAGACTCTTCTTTACTATTGCTAATACTGCACCCCAATCCCCTTAGACTCTTCTTTACTATTGCTAATACTGCACCCCAATCCCCCTTAGACTCTTCTTTACTATTGCTAATACTGCACCCCAATCCCCCTTAGACTCTTCTTTACTATTGCTAATACTGCACCCCAATCCCCCTTAGACTCTTCTTTACTATTGCTAATACTGCACCCCAATCCCCCTTAGACTCTTCTTTACTATTGCTAATACTGCACCCCAATCCCCCCTTAGACTCTTCTTTACTATTGCTAATACTGCAGCCCAATCCCCCTTAGACTCTTCTTTACTATTGCTAATACTGCAGCCCAATCCCCTTAGACTCTTCTTTACTATTGCTAATACTGCACCCCAATCCCCCCTTAGACTCTTCTTTACTATTGCTAATACTGCAGCCCAATCCCCCTTAGACTCTTCTTTACTATTGCTAATACTGCACCCCAATCCCCCCTTAGACTCTTCTTTACTATTGCTAATACTGCACCCTAATCCCCCATAGACTCTTCTTTACTATTGCTAATACTGCACCCCCAATCCCCCCTTAGACTCTTCTTTACTATTGCTAATACTGCACCCCAATCCCCCTTAGACTCTTCTTTACTATTGCTAATACTGCACCCCAATCCCCCTTAGACTCTTCTTTACTATTGCTAATACTGCAGCCCAATCCCCCCTTAGACTCTTCTTTACTATTGCTAATACTGCACCCCAATCCCCCTTAGACTCTTCTTTACTATTGCTAATACTGCACCCCAATCCCCCTTAGACTCTTCTTTACTATTGCTAATACTGCAGCCTAATCCCCCCTTAGACTCTTCTTTACTATTGCTAATACTGCACCCCAATCCCCCCTTAGACTCTTCTTTACTATTGCTAATACTGCACCCTAATCCCCCCTTAGACTCTTCTTTACTATTGCTAATACTGCAGCCCAATCCCCCTTAGACTCTTCTTTACTATTGCTAATACTGCACCCCAATCCCCCTTAGACTCTTCTTTACTATTGCTAATACTGCACCCTAATCCCCCTTAGACTCTTCTTTACTATTGCTAATACTGCAGCCCAATCCCCCTTAGACTCTTCTTTACTATTGCTAATACTGCACCCCAATCCCCCCTTAGACTCTTCTTTACTATTGCTAATACTGCAGCCCAATCCCCCCTTAGACTCTTCTTTACTATTGCTAATACTGCACCCAATCCCCCTTAGACTCTTCTTTACTATTGCTAATACTGCACCCCAATCCCCCTTAGACTCTTCTTTACTATTGCTAATACTGCAGCCCAATCCCCCTTAGACTCTTCTTTACTATTGCTAATACTGCACCCCAATCCCCCCTTAGACTCTTCTTTACTATTGCTAATACTGCACCCCAATCCCCCCTTAGACTCTTCTTTACTATTGCTAATACTGCACCCCAATCCCCCTTAGACTCTTCTTTACTATTGCTAATACTGCAGCCCAATCCCCCTTAGACTCTTCTTTACTATTGCTAATACTGCACCCCAATCCCCCCTTAGACTCTTCTTTACTATTGCTAATACTGCACCCCAATCCCCCCTTAGACTCTTCTTTACTATTGCTAATACTGCACCCCAATCCCCCTTAGACTCTTCTTTACTATTGCTAATACTGCACCCCAATCACCCTTAGACTCTTCTTTACTATTGCTAATACTGCACCCCAATCCCCCTTAGACTCTTCTTTACTATTGCTAATACTGCAGCCCAATCCCCCTTAGACTCTTCTTTACTATTGCTAATACTGCACCTAATCCCCCTTAGACTCTTCTTTACTATTGCTAATACTGTACCCCAATCCCCTTAGACTCTTCTTTACTATTGCTAATACTGCACCCCTAATCCCCCTTAGACTCTTCTTTACTATTGCTAATACTGCACCCCAATCCCCCTTAGACTCTTCTTTACTATTGCTAATACTGCAGCCCAATCCCCTTAGACTCTTCTTTACTATTGCTAATACTGCACCCCAATCCCCCTTAGACTCTTCTTTACTATTGCTAATACTGCACCCCAATCCCCCTTAGACTCTTCTTTACTATTGCTAATACTGCAGCCCAATCCCCCTTAGACTCTTCTTTACTATTGCTAATACTGCACCCCAATCCCCCTTAGACTCTTCTTTACTATTGCTAATACTGCAGCCCTAATCCCCCTTAGACTCTTCTTTACTATTGCTAATACTGCACCCCAATCCCCCTTAGACTCTTCTTTACTATTGCTAATACTGCACCCCAATCCCCCCTTAGACTCTTCTTTACTATTGCTAATACTGCACCCCAATCCCCCCTTAGACTCTTCTTTACTATTGCTAATACTGCAGCCCAATCCCCCTTAGACTCTTCTTTACTATTGCTAATACTGCAGCCCAATCCCCCCTTAGACTCTTCTTTACTATTGCTAATACTGCACCCAATCCCCCTTAGACTCTTCTTTACTATTGCTAATACTGCAGCCCTAATCCCCCCTTAGACTCTTCTTTACTATTGCTAATACTGCACCCCAATCCCCCCTTAGACTCTTCTTTACTATTGCTAATACTGCACCCCAATCCCCCTTAGACTCTTCTTTACTATTGCTAATACTGCACCCCAATCCCCCTTAGACTCTTCTTTACTATTGCTAATACTGCAGCCTAATCCCCCCTTAGACTCTTCTTTACTATTGCTAATACTGCAGCCCAATCCCCTTAGACTCTTCTTTACTATTGCTAATACTGCACCCAATCCCCCTTAGACTCTTCTTTACTATTGCTAATATTGCAGCCCAATCCCCCTTAGACTCTTCTTTACTATTGCTAATACTGCACCCAATCCCCCCTTAGACTCTTCTTTACTATTGCTAATACTGCACCCAATCCCCCTTAGACTCTTCTTTACTATTGCTAATACTGCACCCCAATCCCCCCTTAGACTCTTCTTTACTATTGCTAATACTGCACCCCAATCCCCCTTAGACTCTTCTTTACTATTGCTAATACTGCACCCCAATCCCCCTTAGACTCTTCTTTACTATTGCTAATACTGCACCCCAATCCCCCTTAGACTCTTCTTTACTATTGCTAATACTGCAGCCCAATCCCCCCTTAGACTCTTCTTTACTATTGCTAATACTGCACCCCAATCCCCCTTAGACTCTTCTTTACTATTGCTAATACTGCACCCTAATCCCCCTTAGACTCTTCTTTACTATTGCTAATACTGCACCCCAATCCCCCTTAGACTCTTCTTTACTATTGCTAATACTGCAGCCCAATCCCCCTTAGACTCTTCTTTACTATTGCTAATACTGCAGCCCAATCCCCTATGACTCTTCTTTACTATTGCTAATACTGCACCCCAATCCCCCTTAGACTCTTCTTTACTATTGCTAATACTGCACCCCAATCCCCCTTAGACTCTTCTTTACTATTGCTAATACTGCACCCCAATCCCCCTTAGACTCTTCTTTACTATTGCTAATACTGCACGCCAATCCCCCTTAGACTCTTCTTTACTATTGCTAATACTGCAGCCCAATCCCCCTTAGACTCTTCTTTACTATTGCTACTGATCACTGGACTCTTCTTTGCTATTGCTAATACTGCACCTTAATCCCCTTAGACTCTTCTTTACTATTGCTAATACTGCACCCCAATCCCCTTAGACTCTTCTTTACTATTGCTAATACTGCACCCCAATCCCCCTTAGACTCTTCTTTACTATTGCTAATGCTGCCCAATCCCCCCTTAGACTCTTCTTTACTATTGCTAATACTGCACCCCAATCCCCCTTAGACTCTTCTTTACTATTGCTAATACTGCACCCCAATCCCCCTTAGACTCTTCTTTACTATTGCTAATACTGCACCCCAATCCCCCTTAGACTCTTCTTTACTATTGCTAATACTGCAGCCCAATCCCCCTTAGACTCTTCTTTACTATTGCTAATACTGCAGCCCCAATCCCCCCTTAGACTCTTCTTTACTATTGCTAATACTGCACCCCAATCCCCCTTAGACTCTTCTTTACTATTGCTAATACTGCACCCTAATCCCCTTAGACTCTTCTTTACTATTGCTAATACTGCACCCCAATCCCCCCTTAGACTCTTCTTTACTATTGCTAATACTGCACCCCAATCCCCCTTAGACTCTTCTTTACTATTGCTAATACTGCACCCCAATCCCCCTTAGACTCTTCTTTACTATTGCTAATACTGCACCCCAATCCCCCCTTAGACTCTTCTTTACTATTGCTAATACTGCACCCCAATCCCCCTTAGACTCTTCTTTACTATTGCTAATACTGCAGCCCCTAATCCCCCTTAGACTCTTCTTTACTATTGCTAATACTGCACCCCAATCCCCTTAGACTCTTCTTTACTATTGCTAATACTGCAGCCCAATCCCCCTTAGACTCTTCTTTACTATTGCTAATACTGCACCCCAATCCCCCTTAGACTCTTCTTTACTATTGCTAATACTGCAGCCCAATCCCCCTTAGACTCTTCTTTACTATTGCTAATACTGCAGCCCAATCCCCCTTAGACTCTTCTTTACTATTGCTAATACTGCACCCCAATCCCCCTTAGACTCTTCTTTACTATTGCTAATACTGCAGCCCCAATCCCCCTTAGACTCTTCTTTACTATTGCTAATACTGCACCCCAATCCCTTAGACTCTTCTTTACTATTGCTAATACTGCACCCCCAATCCCCCTTAGACTCTTCTTTACTATTGCTAATACTGCACCCCAATCCCCTTAGACTCTTCTTTACTATTGCTAATACTGCACCCCAATCCCCCTTAGACTCTTCTTTACTATTGCTAATACTGCACCCTAATCCCCCTTAGACTCTTCTTTACTATTGCTAATACTGCACCCCAATCCCCCCTTAGACTCTTCTTTACTATTGCTAATACTGCACCCCAATCCCCCCTTAGACTCTTCTTTACTATTGCTAATACTGCAGCCCAATCCCCCCTTAGACTCTTCTTTACTATTGCTAATACTGCACCCTAATCCCCCCTTAGACTCTTCTTTACTATTGCTAATACTGCACCCCAATCCCCCTTAGACTCTTCTTTACTATTGCTAATACTGCACCCTAATCCCCCCTTAGACTCTTCTTTACTATTGCTAATACTGTACCCTAATCCCCCTTAGACTCTTCTTTACTATTGCTAATACTGCAGCCCAATCCCCTTAGACTCTTCTTTACTATTGCTAATACTGCACCCTAATCCCCCTTAGACTCTTCTTTACTATTGCTAATACTGCACCCCAATCCCCCTTAGACTCTTCTTTACTATTGCTAATACTGCACCCCAATCCCCCTTAGACTCTTCTTTACTATTGCTAATACTGCACCCCAATCCCCCCTTAGACTCTTCTTTACTATTGCTAATACTGCACCCCAATCCCCCTTAGACTCTTCTTTACTATTGCTAATACTGCACCCCTAATCCCCCCTTAGACTCTTCTTTACTATTGCTAATACTGCACCCTAATCCCCTTAGACTCTTCTTTACTATTGCTAATACTGCAGCCCAATCCCCTTAGACTCTTCTTTACTATTGCTAATACTGCACCCCAATCCCCCCTTAGACTCTTCTTTACTATTCCTAATACTGCACCCCAATCCCCCTTAGACTCTTCTTTACTATTGCTAATACTGCAGCCCAATCCCCCTTAGACTCTTCTTTACTATTGCTAATACTGCAGCCCAATCCCCCTTAGACTCTTCTTTACTATTGCTAATGCAGCCCAATCCCCCTTAGACTCTTCTTTACTATTGCTAATACTGCAGCCCCATTCCCCCTTAGACTCTTCTTTACTATTGCTAATACTGCACCCTAATCCCCCCTTAGACTCTTCTTTACTATTGCTAATACTGCACCCCAATCCCCCCTTAGACTCTTCTTTACTATTGCTAATACTGCACCCCTAATCCCCCTTAGACTCTTCTTTACTATTGCTAATACTGCAGCCCAATCCCCCTTAGACTCTTCTTTACTATTGCTAATACTGCACCCCAATCCCCCTTAGACTCTTCTTTACTATTGCTAATACTGCACGCCCAATCCCTTAGACTCTTCTTTACTATTGCTAATACTGCAGCCCAATCCCCCTTAGACTCTTCTTTACTATTGCTAATACTGCACCCAATCCCCCATAGACTCTTCTTTACTATTGCTAATACTGCAGCCCAATCCCCCTTAGACTCTTCTTTACTATTGCTAATACTGCAGCCCAATCCCCCCTTAGACTCTTCTTTACTATTTCTAATACTGCACCCCAATCCCCCCTTAGACTCTTCTTTACTATTGCTAATACTGCACCCCAATCCCACTTAGACTCTTCTTTACTATTGCTAATACTGCACCCCAATCCCCCCTTAGACTCTTCTTTACTATTGCTAATACTGCACCTAATCCCCCCTTAGACTCTTCTTTACTATTGCTAATACTGCACCCCAATCCCCCTTAGACTCTTCTTTACTATTGCTAATACTGCACCCCAATCCCCCTTAGACTCTTCTTTACTATTGCTAATACTGCAGCCCAATCCCCCCTTAGACTCTTCTTTACTATTGCTAATACTGCACCCCAATCCCCCTTAGACTCTTCTTTACTATTGCTAATACTGCAGCCCAATCCCCCTTAGACTCTTCTTTACTATTGCTAATACTGCACCCCAATCCCCCTTAGACTCTTCTTTACTATTGCTAATACTGCACCCCTAATCCCCCCTTAGACTCTTCTTTACTATTGCTAATACTGCACCCTAATCCCCCTTAGACTCTTCTTTACTATTGCTAATACTGCACCCTAATCCCCCTTAGACTCTTCTTTACTATTGCTAATACTGCACCCCAATCCCCCTTAGACTCTTCTTTACTATTGCTAATGCTGCACTTAATCCCCCCTATGGACTCTTCTTTACTATTGCTAATACTGCACCTAATCCCCCTTAGACTCTTCTTTACTATTGCTAATACTGCAGCCCAATCCCCCTTAGACTCTTCTTTACTATTGCTAATACTGCACGTCCCACCCTTAGACTCTTCTTTACTATTGCTAATACTGCAGCCCTAATCCCCCCTTAGACTCTTCTTTACTATTGCTAATACTGCAGCCCTAATCCCCCTTAGACTCTTCTTTACTATTGCTAATACTGCACCCTAATCCCCCTTAGACTCTTCTTTACTATTGCTAATACTGCAGCCTAATCCCCCTTAGACTCTTCTTTACTATTGCTAATACTGCCCCAATCCCCCCTTAGACTCTTCTTTACTATTGCTAATACTGCACCCTAATCCCCCTTAGACTCTTCTTTACTATTGCTAATACTGCACCCCAATCCCCCTTAGACTCTTCTTTACTATTGCTAATACTGCAGCCCAATCCCCTTAGACTCTTCTTTACTATTGCTAATACTGCACCCCTAATCCCCCTTAGACTCTTCTTTACTATTGCTAATACTGCAGCCCAATCCCCTTAGACTCTTCTTTACTATTGCTAATACTGCACCCCAATCCCCTTAGACTCCCTTCTTTACTATTGCTAATACTGCACCCTAATCCCCCCTTAGACTCTTCTTTACTATTGCTAATACTGCACCCCAATCCCCCTTAGACTCTTCTTTACTATTGCTAATACTGCAGCCCCAATCCCCCTTAGACTCTTCTTTACTATTGCTAATACTGCACCCCAATCCCCCCTTAGACTCTTCTTTACTATTGCTAATACTGCACCCCAATCCCCCTTAGACTCTTCTTTACTATTGCTAATACTGCACCCAATCCCCCCTTAGACTCTTCTTTACTATTGCTAATACTGCAGCCCAATCCCCCCTTAGACTCTTCTTTACTATTGCTAATACTGCAGCCCAATCCCCCTTAGACTCTTCTTTACTATTGCTAATACTGCACCCCAATCCCCCTTAGACTCTTCTTTACTATTGCTAATACTGCAGCCCAATCCCCTTAGACTCTTCTTTACTATTGCTAATACTGCACCCCAATCCCCCCTTAGACTCTTCTTTACTATTGCTAATACTGCACCCCAATCCCCCTTAGACTCTTCTTTACTATTGCTAATACTGCAGCCCAATCCCCCCTTAGACTCTTCTTTACTATTGCTAATACTGCACCCTAATCCCCCCTTAGACTCTTCTTTACTATTGCTAATACTGCACCCCAATCCCCCTTAGACTCTTCTTTACTATTGCTAATACTGCAGCCCAATCCCCCTTAGACTCTTCTTTACTATTGCTAATACTGCACCCAATCCCCCTTAGACTCTTCTTTACTATTGCTAATACTGCACCTTAATCCCCCTTAGACTCTTCTTTACTATTGCTAATACTGCCCTAATCCCCCTTAGACTCTTCTTTACTATTGCTAATACTGCGACCCCAATCCCCCTTAGACTCTTCTTTACTATTGCTAATACTGCACCCCAATCCCCCTTAGACTCTTCTTTACTATTGCTAATACTGCACCCCAATCCCCCTTAGACTCTTCTTTACTATTGCTAATACTGCAGCCCAATCCCCCTTAGACTCTTCTTTACTATTGCTAATACTGCAGCCTAATCCCCCCTTAGACTCTTCTTTACTATTGCTAATACTGCACCCTAATCCCCCCTTAGACTCTTCTTTACTATTGCTAATACTGCACCCCAATCCCCCTTAGACTCTTCTTTACTATTGCTAATACTGCACCCCAATCCCCCTTAGACTCTTCTTTACTATTGCTAATACTGCAGCCCAATCCCCCTTGGACTCTTCTTTACTATTGCTAATACTGCAGCCCAATCCCCCTTAGACTCTTCTTTACTATTGCTAATACTGCACCCCAATCCCCCTTAGACTCTTCTTTACTATTGCTAATACTGCACCCTAATCCCCCTTAGACTCTTCTTTACTATTGCTAATACTGCACCCTAATCCCCCTTAGACTCTTCTTTACTATTGCTAATACTGCACCCCAATCCCCCTTAGACTCTTCTTTACTATTGCTAATACTGCACCCCAATCCCCCTTAGACTCTTCTTTACTATTGCTAATACTGCACCCAATCCCCCTTAGACTCTTCTTTACTATTGCTAATACTGCACCCTAATCCCCCTTAGACTCTTCTTTACTATTGCTAATACTGCAGCCCAATCCCCCTTAGACTCTTCTTTACTATTGCTAATACTGCAGCCCAATCCCCCTTAGACTCTTCTTTACTATTGCTAATACTGCACCCCAATCCCCCTTAGACTCTTCTTTACTATTGCTAATACTGCACCTTACCAATCCCCCTTAGACTCTTCTTTACTATTGCTAATACTGCACCCCAATCCCCCTTGGACTCTTCTTTACTATTGCTAATACTGCAGCCCAATCCCCCTTAGACTCTTCTTTACTATTGCTAATACTGCAGCCCAATCCCCCCTTAGACTCTTCTTTACTATTGCTAATACTGCACCCTCAATCCCCCTTAGACTCTTCTTTACTATTGCTAATACTGCAGCCTAATCCCCCTTAGACTCTTCTTTACTATTGCTAATACTGCAGCCCAATCCCCCCTTAGACTCTTCTTTACTATTGCTAATACTGCACCCTAATCCCCCCTTAGACTCTTCTTTACTATTGCTAATACTGCACCCCAATCCCCCCTTAGACTCTTCTTTACTATTGCTAATACTGCACCCTAATCCTTAGACTCTTCTTTACTATTGCTAATACTGCACCCTAATCCCCCTTAGACTCTTCTTTACTATTGCTAATACTGCACCCCAATCCCCCCTTAGACTCTTCTTTTACTATTGCTAATACTGCACCCTAATCCCCCCTTAGACTCTTCTTTACTATTGCTAATACTGCAGCCTAATCCCCCTTAGACTCTTCTTTACTATTGCTAATACTGCACCCTAATCCCCCTTAGACTCTTCTTTACTATTGCTAATACTGCAGCCTAATCCCCCTTAGACTCTTCTTTACTATTGCTAATACTGCACCTAATCCCCCTTAGACTCTTCTTTACTATTGCTAATACTGCAGCCTAATCCCCCTTAGACTCTTCTTTACTATTGCTAATACTGCACCCTAATCCCCTTAGACTCTTCTTTACTATTGCTAATACTGCAGCCCAATCCCCTTAGACTCTTCTTTACTATTGCTAATACTGCACCCCAATCCCCCTTAGACTCTTCTTTACTATTGCTAATACTGCACCCTAATCCCCCTTAGACTCTTCTTTACTATTGCTAATACTGCACCCTAATCCCCCCTTAGACTCTTCTTTACTATTGCTAATACTGCACCCTAATCCCCCTTAGACTCTTCTTTACTATTGCTAATACTGCACCCCCAATCCCCCCTTAGACTCTTCTTTACTATTGCTAATAGCTAATACCCCCTGGACTCTTCTTTACTATTGCCCAATACCCCCCTTAGACTCTTCTTTACTATTGCTAATACTGCACCCCAATCCCCCCCTTAGACTCTTCTTTACTATTGCTAATACTGCACCCCAATCCCCCTTAGACTCTTCTTTACTATTGCTAATACTGCACCCCAATCCCCCTTAGACTCTTCTTTACTATTGCTAATACTGCACCCCAATCCCCCTTAGACTCTTCTTTACTATTGCTAATACTGCACCCAATCCCCCTTAGACTCTTCTTTACTATTGCTAATACTGCACCCTAATCCCCCTTAGACTCTTCTTTACTATTGCTAATACTGCACCCCAATCCCCTTAGACTCTTCTTTACTATTGCTAATACTGCACCCCCAATCCCCCCTTAGACTCTTCTTTACTATTGCTAATACTGCACCCAATCCCCCCTTAGACTCTTCTTTACTATTGCTAATACTGCACCCCAATCCCCCTTAGACTCTTCTTTACTATTGCTAATACTGCAGCCCAATCCCCCTTAGACTCTTCTTTACTATTGCTAATACTGCACCCCAATCCCCCCTTAGACTCTTCTTTACTATTGCTAATACTGCCCCCAATCCCCCTTAGACTCTTCTTTACTATTGCTAATACTGCAGCCCAATCCCCCTTAGACTCTTCTTTACTATTGCTAATACTGCACGCCCAATCCCCTAGACTCTTCTTTTACTATTGCTAATACTGCAGCCCAATCCCCCTTAGACTCTTCTTTACTATTGCTAATACTGCAGCCCAATCCCCTTAGACTCTTCTTTACTATTGCTAATACTGCAGCCCAATCCCCCCTTAGACTCTTCTTTACTATTGCTAATACTGCACCCCAATCCCCCCTTAGACTCTTCTTTACTATTGCTAATACTGCAGCCCAATCCCCCTTAGACTCTTCTTTACTATTGCTAATACTGCACCCCAATCCCCCCTTAGACTCTTCTTTACTATTGCTAATACTGCACCCCAATCCCCCCTTAGACTCTTCTTTACTATTGCTAATACTGCAGCCCAATCCCCCTTAGACTCTTCTTTACTATTGCTAATACTGCACCCCTAATCCCCTTAGACTCTTCTTTACTATTGCTAATACTGCAGCCCAATCCCCCTTAGACTCTTCTTTACTATTGCTAATACTGCACCCCAATCCCCCTTAGACTCTTCTTTACTATTGCTAATACTGCAGCCCAATCCCCCTTAGACTCTTCTTTACTATTGCTAATACTGCACCCCAATCCCCCTTAGACTCTTCTTTACTATTGCTAATACTGCACCCAATCCCCCTTAGACTCTTCTTTACTATTGCTAATACTGCAGCCCCAATCCCCCTTAGACTCTTCTTTACTATTGCTAATACTGCACCCTAATCCCCCTTAGACTCTTCTTTACTATTGCTAATACTGCAGCCCAATCCCCCCTTAGACTCTTCTTTACTATTGCTAATACTGCACCCCAATCCCCCCTTAGACTCTTCTTTACTATTGCTAATACTGCACCCCAATCCCCCTTAGACTCTTCTTTACTATTGCTAATACTGCACCCTAATCCCCCTTAGACTCTTCTTTACTATTGCTAATACTGCACCCTAATCCCCCCTTAGACTCTTCTTTACTATTGCTAATACTGCACCCTAATCCCCCCTTAGACTCTTCTTTACTATTGCTAATACTGCACCCTAATCCCCCCTTAGACTCTTCTTTACTATTGCTAATACTGCACCCCAATCCCCCTTAGACTCTTCTTTACTATTGCTAATACTGCACCCAATCCCCCTTAGACTCTTCTTTACTATTGCTAATACTGCACCCCAATCCCCCTTAGACTCTTCTTTACTATTGCTAATACTGCACCCAATCCCCCTTAGACTCTTCTTTACTATTGCTAATACTGCAGCCCAATCCCCCTTAGACTCTTCTTTACTATTGCTAATACTGCACCCCAATCCCCCTTAGACTCTTCTTTACTATTGCTAATACTGCAGCCTAATCCCCCTTAGACTCTTCTTTTCTATTGCTAATCTGCACCCTAATCCCCCTTAGACTCTTCTTTACTATTGCTAATACTGCACCCCAATCCCCCTTAGACTCTTCTTTACTATTGCTAATACTGCAGCCCAATCCCCCTTAGACTCTTCTTTACTATTGCTAATACTGCACCCTAATCCCCCCTTAGACTCTTCTTTACTATTGCTAATACTGCACCCCAATCCCCCTTAGACTCTTCTTTACTATTGCTAATACTGCACCCCCTAATCCCCCCTTAGACTCTTCTTTACTATTGCTAATACTGCACCCCAATCCCCCTTAGACTCTTCTTTACTATTGCTAATACTGCACCCTAATCCCCCTTAGACTCTTCTTTACTATTGCTAATACTGCACCCTAATCCCCCTTAGACTCTTCTTTACTATTGCTAATACTGCAGCCCAATCCCCCTTAGACTCTTCTTTACTATTGCTAATACTGCAGCCCAATCCCCTTAGACTCTTCTTTACTATTGCTAATACTGCACCCCAATCCCCCTTAGACTCTTCTTTACTATTGCTAATACTGCACCCCAATCCCCCCTTAGACTCTTCTTTACTATTGCTAATACTGCACCCCAATCCCCCCTTAGACTCTTCTTTACTATTGCTAATACTGCACCCAATCCCCCTTAGACTCTTCTTTACTATTGCTAATGCTGCACCCAATCCCCCTTAGACTCTTCTTTACTATTGCTAATACTGCACCCAATCCCCCTTAGACTCTTCTTTACTATTGCTAATACTGCACCCCAATCCCCCCTTAGACTCTTCTTTACTATTGCTAATACTGCACCCCAATCCCCCCTTAGACTCTTCTTTACTATTGCTAATACTGCACCCCAATCCCCCTTAGACTCTTCTTTACTATTGCTAATACTGCAGCCCCAATCCCCCCTTAGACTCTTCTTTACTATTGCTAATACTGCACCCCAATCCCCCCTTAGACTCTTCTTTACTATTGCTAATACTGCAGCCCAATCCCCCTTAGACTCTTCTTTACTATTGCTAATACTGCGCCCAATCCCCCTTAGACTCTTCTTTACTATTGCTAATACTGCACCCCAATCCCCCTTAGACTCTTCTTTACTATTGCTATACTGCACCCCAATCCCCCCTTAGACTCTTCTTTACTATTGCTAATACTGCACCCCAATCCCCCTTAGACTCTTCTTTACTATTGCTAATACTGCACCCCAATCCCCCTTAGACTCTTCTTTACTATTGCTAATACTGCAGCCCAATCCCCCTTAGACTCTTCTTTACTATTGCTAATACTGCACCCCAATCCCCCTTAGACTCTTCTTTACTATTGCTAATACTGCACCCTAATCCCCCTTAGACTCTTCTTTACTATTGCTAATACTGCACCCCAATCCCCCTTAGACTCTTCTTTACTATTGCTAATACTGCACCCCAATCCCCCTTAGACTCTTCTTTACTATTGCTAATACTGCAGCCCAATCCCCCTTAGACTCTTCTTTACTATTGCTAATACTGCACCTCAATCCCCCTTAGACTCTTCTTTACTATTGCTAATACTGCACCCCAATCCCCCTTAGACTCTTCTTTACTATTGCTAATACTGCACCCCAATCCCCCTTAGACTCTTCTTTACTATTGCTAATACTGCACCCAATCCCCCCTTAGACTCTTCTTTACTATTGCTAATACTGCACCCCAATCCCCCCTTCCCTGATACATGTGTACATATTGGACTGTAAATAGTTCCTTCCTGTATCATACTGACGTTAAAATGTGTTCTATTTTATTATTTCTTATTGTTGTTGCATTGTCCAGAAGGAACCTGAAAGGAAGCATTACGTTGGACGGTGTACACAATGTGTATCCTGCACACACGGCTAATAAAACTTTAAACTTGAAACATCAATTCACATAATTGTTTTCTTCTATTTTCCATACAATATCTAGCTAAGCTGTCTCCTCGCCATCTCAACATAATGAAGTGATCATTCTGCCAGTAAGCCATTAACAAACTCACACCAACGCCAATTTTCTAATGCTCAGCCTTAAGGCAAGTCTCAATTGATTCTGTCACTTCCAATGCTCTCAGTTTCTGCTACAGGGGAGCTACTGCAGATTTCTATTAAAATGGATTTCAGTATGTGTTGGTGCGCTACACAGTGAGATGTCAGTCGAAGTCAGAGAGAGTGTGTGTGTGTGTGTGTGTGTGTGTCATAGTCTCTATGCCATCATGTTTGTGATGTATGAAATAAGAACAATCTACTTTGGATCAGAGACTTTGACCTTATTAGTTGTGTCCCAAATGGCACCCTATTCTGTATGTAGTGCCCTACTTTGACAGGGCCCTGGTCCACTACGTAGGGAATACGGTGACATTTGGGACACACGCCTTGTGTTTTCCCAGCTGAAAGCGTCTCTCTCCAGAATAACGTTCGGATCTCCTGATATTGAAGCTAGCTGTTCAAACTGCGGCTAGACTCTCACTTTTCACCGGGATGCGATATCTGAGCCATACCCTGCTGGCTGACATGATGATAGGAGGAGGACATGATAGGAAGATGACATGATAGGAGGATGACATGATAGGAAGACGAGATGATAGGAAGATGACATGATAGGAAGATTAAATTATAGGAAGATGACATGATAGGAGGAGGACATGATAGGAAGACGAGATGATAGGAAGATGACATGATAGGAAGATTAAATTATAGGAAGATGACATGATAGGAAGATGATATGATAGGAAGATGACATGATAGGAAGATGACATGATAGGAAGATGACATGATAGGAAGATGACATGATAGGAAGATGACATGATAGGAGGATGACATGATAGGAAGACGAGATGATAGGAAGATGACATGATAGGAAGATTAAATTATAGGAAGATGACATGATAGGAGGAGGACATGATAGGAAGACGAGATGATAGGAAGATGACATGATAGGAAGATTAAATTATAGGAAGATGACATGATAGGAAGATGATATGATAGGAAGATGACATGATAGGGAGATGACATGATAGGAAGATGACATGATAGGAAGATGATATGATAGGAAGATGACATGATAGGGAGGAGTGACATGATAGGAAGACGAGATGATAGGAAGATGACATGATAGGAAGATTAAATTATAGGAAGAGGTGACATGATAGGAGGAGGACATGATAGGAAGACGAGATGATAGGAAGATGACATGATAGGAAGATTAAATTATAGGAAGATGACATGATAGGAAGATGATATGATAGGAAGATGACATGATAGGGAGATGACATGATAGGAAGATGACATGATAGGAAGATGATATGATAGGAAGATGACATGATAGGAAGATGATATGATAGGAAGATGACATGATAGGGAGATGACATGATAGGAAGATGACAAGATAGAAGGATGACATGATAAGAAGATGACATGATAGGAAGGTGACAGGAACATGATATGATAGGAAGATTACATGATAGGAAGGTGACAGGAAGGTGACATGATACGAAGATGACATGATAGGAAGGTGACATGATAGGAGGATGACATGATAGGAAGATGACATGATAGGAAGGTGACAGGAAGGTGACATGATAGGAGGATGACATGATAGGAAGATGACATGATAGGAAGGTGACAGGAACATGATATGATAGGAAGATTACATGATAGGAAGGTGACAGGAAGGTGACATGATAGGAGGATGACATGATAGGAAGATGACATGATAGGAAGATGACATGATAGGAAGATGACATGATAGGAAGGTGACAGGAAGATGATATGATAGGAAGATGACATGATAGGAAGATTAAATTATAGGAAGATGACATGATAGGAAGATGACATGATAGGAAGATGACATGATAGGAGGATGACACGATAGGAAGATGACAGGAAGATGATATGATAGGAAGATTACATGATAGGAAGGTGACATGATAGGAGGATGACATGATAGGAAGATGACATGATAGGAAGGTGACAGGAAGATGATATGATACGAAGATGACATGATAGGAAGGTGACATGATAGGAGGATGACATGATAGGAAGATGACATGATAGGAAGGTGACAGGAAGGTGACATGATAGGAGGATGACATGATAGGAAGATGACATGATAAGATGATGACATGATAGGAAGATGTCATGATAGGAAGATGACATGATAGGATGATGACATGATAGGAAGATGACATGATAGGAAGATTACATGATAGGAAGATGACATGATAGGAAGATGACATGATAGGAAGATTAAATTATAGGAAGATAACATTACAGGAAGATGACATGACAGGAAGATGACATGATATGAAGATGACAGGAAGATAATATGATAAGAAGATGACATGATAGGAAAATGACATGATAGGAAGATGACATGATAGGAAGATGATATGATAGGAAGATGACAGGAAAATAATATGATAAGAATATGACATGATAAGAAGATGACATGATAGGAAGATGACAGGAAGATGATATTATAGGAAGGTGACATGATAGGAAGCTGACATGATAGGAAGATGACAGGTTAATGACAGGAAGATGACAGGAAGATGACATGATAGGAAGATGACACGATAGGAAGATGACATGATAGGAAGATGACAGGAAGATGACAGGAAGATGACATGATAGGAAGATGACATGATAGGAAGATGACAGGAAGATGACAGGAAGATTAAATACTGTTATTATATATTAACAATGACAGCCATACACTGAAGCATTTACAATTAACATTTTCCCATTTATTTTATATCAAAGATGTTTGTGCAGTAATATACTTCCACGGATTGGAGTATTGTGTCATCATGTCATATCTATAGTCCATTGAAAGTGTTATCCCAGAGTGCACATAGAGGGGTTCAGGGGACAATTGTTGGTAATTTTGTGAATGTTATGCTCCACCTACACAGTTACCACAGTGAGGTGACGGAAGGGAACAGCTTCCATTAAAATCTAATCAAATCAAAGTTTATTGATCGCGTACAGAGATTTGCAGACGTTATCGCAGGTGCAGCGAAATGTTTGCGTTTCTAGCTCCAACAGTGCAGTAATACCTAGCAATACAAAACAATACACACATCATCTAAAACGCAAAAAGAAAGAAATTAAGAAATGTCAGAACTAATCCCAATTAACAACCCAAATAACACTGTAACAGTGCAAATGCAAACTATGAGTATCTACACCGGACGAATTTACACAAGATGTACTGGGAATTATATGTACAGCAGCAGATATATTCGAGTGAAGGTGTCCCCATGGAAGGACTGTGAGGACCTAGTCTGTCAGACTGGCACCTAGGTTTAGTCACGCAATGTACCCAGGGGCGGTGTGTTCATTAGGGCGATATGGGCGACGCACTGCCAAACGCAATGTACCTATGACTAACAATATTGATTTGGTTTAGTCACGCAATGTACCTATGACTAACAATTTTGATTTGGTTTTACAACGCAATGTACCTATGACTAACAATATTGATTTGGTTTTACAACGCAATGTACCTATGACTAACAATATTGATTTGGTTTTACAACGCAATGTACCTATGACTAACAATATTGATTTGGTTTAGTCACGCAATGTACCTATGACTAACAATATTGATTTGGTTTAGTCACGCAATGTACCTATGACTAACAATATTGATTTGGTTTAGTCACGCAATGTACCTATGACTAACAATATTGATTTGGTTTAGTCACGCAATGTACCTATGACTAACAATATTGATTTGGTTTAGTCACGCAATGTACCTATGACTAACAATATTGATTTGGTTTAGTCACGCAATGTACCTATGACTAACAATATTGATTTGGTTTAGTCACGCAATGTACCTATGACTAACTATGACTAACAATCCAGGTCGCAGGCAGCCTCTGGAACTGCCGTTCTGCTGCCAACAAAGCTGACTTCATCCCAGCCTATGCCAACCTCCAGTCCCTCGACTTCCTGGCGCTGACGGAAACATGGATCACCACTGAAAACACTGCTACTCCTACTGCTCTCTCCTCGTCTGACCATGTGTTCTCACATACCCCGAGAGCATCTGGTCAGAGGGGTGGTGGTACAGGAATCCTCATCTCTCCCAAGTGGACATTCTCAATTTTTCCCCTAACCCATCTGTCTATCTCCTCATTTGAATTCCATGCTGTCACAGTCACTAGCCCATTTAAGCTTAATATCCTTGTCATCTATCGCCCTCCAGGTTCCCTTGGAGAGTTCATCAATGAGCTTGACGCCTTGATAAGTTCCTTCCCTGAGGATGGCTCACCCCTCACAGTTTTGGGGGATTTCAACCTCCCTATGTCCACATTTGACTCATTTCTCTCTGCCTCCTTCTTTCCACTCCTCTCCTCTTTTGACCTCACCCTCTCACCGTCCCCCCTACTCACAAGGCAGGCAATACGCTTGACCTCATCTTCACTAGATGCTGCTCCTCTACTAATCTCACTGCAACTCCCCTCCAAGTCTCTGACCACTACTTTGTTTCCTTTTCTCTCTCGCTCTCCTCCCACACTACTCACTCTGCCCCTACACAGATGGTAATGCGCCGCCGCAACCTTCGCTCTCTCTCTCCCACTACTCTCTCCTCTTCCATCCTATCATCTCTTCCCTCTGCTCAATCCTTCTCCCTCCAATCTCCTGATTCTGCCTCCTCAACCCTCCTCTCCTCCCTTTCTGCATCCTTTGACTCTCTGTGTCCCCTATCCTCCCGGCCGGCTCGGCCCTCCCCTCCAGCTCCGTGGCTTGATGACTCATTGCGAGCTCACAGAACAGAGCTCCGGGCAGCGGAGCGAAATGGAAGAAAACTAAACTCCCTGCCGACCTGGCTTCTTTTCACTCCCTCCTCTCTACATTTTCTTCATCTGTTTCTGCTGCTAAGGCCACCTTCTACCACTCTAAATTCCAAGCATCTGCCTCTAACCCTAGGAAGCTCTTTGCCACATTTTCCTCCCTCCTGAATCCTCCTCCCCCCCCCTCTCTCTCTGTGGATGACTTCGTCAACCACTTTGAAAAGAAGGTTGACGACATCCGATCCTCGTTTGTTAAGTCTAATGACACTGTTGGTCCTGCTCACACTGCCCCTACCCTATGCTCTGACTTCTTTCTCCCCTCTCTCTCCAGATAAAATCCTGCGACTTGTGACTGCAGGCCGCCCAACAACCTGCCCGCTTGACCCCATCCCCTCCTCTCTTCTCCAGACCATCTCCGGTGACCTTCTCCCCTACCTCACCTCGCTGATCAACTCATCCTTGACCGCTGGTCATGTCCCTTCCGTCTTCAAGAGAGCGAGAGTTGCTCCCCTTCTCAAAAAAACCAACACTCGACCCCACTGATGTCAACAACTACAGACCAGTATCCCTTCTTTCTTTTCTTTCCAAAACTATTGAGCGTGCCGTCTTTAGCCAACTCTCTTGCTATCTCTCTCAGAATGACCTTCTTGATCCAAACCAATCAGGTTTCAGGACTGGTCATTCAACTGAGACTGCTCTTCTCTGTGTCACGGAGACTCTCCGCACTGCTAAAGCTAACTCTCTCTCCTCTGCTCTTGTCCTTCTAGACCTGTCTGCTGCCTTTGATACTGTGAACCATCAGATCCTCCTCTCCACCCTCTCCGAGCTGGGCATCTCCGGCGCGGCTCACTCCTGGATTGCGTCCTACCTGACCGGTCGCTCCTACCAAGTGGCGTGGCGAGAAGCTGTCTCCGCACCACGCGCTCTCACCACTGGTGTCCCCCAGGGCTCAGTTCTAGGCCCTCTCCTTTTCTCCCTATACACCAAGTCACTTGGCTCTGTCATATCCTCACATGGCCTTTCATATCATTGCTACGCTGACGATACACAACTAATCTTCTCCTTTCCCCCTTCTGATAACCAGGTGGCGAATCGCATCTCTGCATGTCTGGCAGACATATCAGTATGGATGACGGATCACCACCTCAAGCTGAACCCTGGCAAGACGGAGCTGCTCTTCCTCCCGGGAAGGACTGCCCGTTCCATGATCTCGCCATCACGGTTGACAACTCCGCTGTGTCCTCCTCCCAGAGTGCGAAGAGCCTAGGCGTGACCCTGGACAACACCCTGTCGTTCTCCGCCAACATCAAGGCGGTGACCCGCTCCTGCAGGTTCATGCTCTACAACATTCGGAGAGTACGACCCTGCCTTACACAAGAAGCGGCACAGGTCCTAATCCAGGCACTTGTCATCTCCCGTCTGGACTACTGCAACTCGCTGTTGGCTGGCCTCCCTGCCTGTGCCATTAAACCCCTACAACTCATCCAGAATGCCGCAGCCCGTCTGGTGTTCAACCTTCCCAAGTTCTCTCACGTCACCCCCCCTCCTCCGCACACTCCACTGGCTTCCAGTTGAAGCTCGCATCCGCTACAAGACCATGGTGCTTGCCTATGGAGCAGTGAGGGGAACGGCACCTCTGTACCTTCAGGCTCTGATCAGTCCCTACACCCAAACGAGGGCATTGCGTTCATCCACCTCTGGCCTGCTGGCTCCCTTCCTCTGCGGAAGCATAGCTCCCCCTCAGCCCAGTCAAAACTGTTCGCTGCTCTGGCACCCCAATGGTGGAACAAGCTCCCTCACGACGCCAGGACAGCGGAGTCACTCACCACCTTCCGGAGACATTTGAAACCCCACCTCTTTAAGGAATACCTGGGATAGGATAAAGTAATCCTTCTAACCCCCAAATTGTAAAGTGGTTATCCCACTGGCTATAGGGTGAACGTACCAATTTGTGAGTCGCTCTGGCTAAGAGCGTCTGCTAAATGACGTTAATGTGCCCTTGAGCAAGGCACTTGACCCTAATTGCTCCTGTAAGTCGCTCTGGTTAAGAGCGTCTGCTAAATGACTAAAATGTAAATGTAAAAAATTTGGTTTAGTCACGCAATGTACCTATGACTAACAGTATTGATTTGGTTTTACAACGCAATGTACCTATGACTAACAGTGTTGATTTGGTTTTACAACGCAATGTACCTATGACTAACAATATTGATTTGGTTTTACAACGCAATGTACCTATGACTAACAGTATTGATTTGGTTTTACAACGCAATGTACCTATGACTAACAGTATTGATTTGGTTTTACAACGCAATGTACCTATGACTAACAATATTGATTTGGTTTTACAACGCTATGTACCTATGACTAACAGTATTGATTTGGTTTTACAACGCAATGTACCTATGACTAACAATATTGATTCGTTTCAATTTTCGATACATTTACATTTTAGTCAAGATCCAGAAAACATTTAGACAAACATTTGTCTAACCATTGTGATTTATTTTGATTAGAATGCATTTTAGATCAATCATGATTTTAGATTGCAGCAAACTTTTTAAAATCAAATGACATCATTCCAAAAAGAGCACAGCAACACTCATAATCTAACATGGCCTAAACGCTGTTGTTACTGGCTCCCTCACAATTTATCAAGTGTGAGAAATAGCACCTAAACTGTCTGGAGGGGCCTTGAGCAAATGTACTGTTGATGGTGTCCATATTGATCGTGTCCCTGCTCTTTCAAATATCTGGGCGTCTGGATCGATGAAAAGCCGTCTTTTAAAAAGCGCATTGATGAGTTAGTTAAGAAGCTGAGAATAAAAAAACGGGTCTTCTTCTATAGAAACAGGTCCTGCCTCTCGATAAACAGTAGAAAGCTGATTGTTCAGTCAACGTTCCTATCGGGTCCGAGACTGTGGCGACATCATCTATATGAACGCAGCTGCCACTTCATTAAAGCCGTTAGATGCAGTTTATCACAGCGCTCTGCGCTTTAGTACTCGTCACTGTATTCTCTACCAGGAAGTTGGTTGGCCCTCTTTGATGTCACGTGGGTTGATACATTGCTATGTTTATAAAGCCCTTTTAAAACGAAAACTCCCACTGTACCTAACATCATTACTAAAACTTAAGACTTGTGAGTTAACACACCTGGTTTCAGGGAAGGCTAACTCTGGAATTTCCCTTGGGCTCTTCCTTATTTGTGGAACAATTTTCAAAATGTTCTTAAAATTGATGTTATGGTGCCTCTAGAGCAACTCAGAAAGCTGATTGAGGACCTTATTACTGATGAATGTGTTTGTTCTTTAATTTGATCTAAATAAATGTTTATATTTTTATTTACCCTCAAACACCAAGTTAGACGTAGGCTACCTAATTTCAAAGTAGGCCGTCATCACTGTCAATCGTGAATGATAATTCTTCACATTTTACCAGTGAAATGTCCAAACTGCGTCACCTTGCCAGTCATTTGATTGATCTCAATCAGTTTCATGCTATACATTTAGATCTTCTTGAATTGCTGTTTTGTGAGCAAATTACAGCAGATGGTGTTAACAAAATATTAGCCTTTCTTGTATTTTGTTTCAATCAAAGCATATATCCTGCCTAGTGACACGCTCTGTTGAGTTTTGACTAGTCAGGATCGAGGCAAAGATGAACTGAGCAAAGTACAGAGAGATCCTTGATGAAAACCTACTCCAGAGCGAACATCTCTGAAGAGACCTGAAAATAGCTGTGCCGCGACGCTCTCCATCCAACCTGACAGAGCTTGAAAGGATCTCCAGAGAAGAATGGGAGAAACCCCTCAAATACTGGTGTGCCAAGCTTGTAGCGTCATACCCAAGAAGAGTCAAATCAAATCAAATTGTATTTGTCACATGTAAATAGTCCGGGTGGCCATTTGATTAATTGTTCAGCAGTCTTATGGCTTAGGGGTAGAAGCTGTTGAGGAGCCTTTTGGACCTAGACTTGGCACTCCGGTACCTTCCTCTGACACCGCCTGGTATAGAGGTCCTGGATGGCAGGAAGCTTGGCCCCAGTGATGTACTGGGCCGTATGCACTACCCTCTGTAGCGCCTTATGGACAGATGCCAAGCAGTTGTCATACCAGGCGGTGATGCAACCAGTCAGGATGCTCTCGATGGTGCAGCTATAGAACTTTTTGAGGATCTGGGGGCCCATGCCAAATATTTTCAGTCTCCTGAGGGGAAATAGGTGTTGTCGTGCCCTCTTCACAACTGTCTTGGTGTGTTTGGACCATAATAGTTTGTGGTCCTCTGTAGCTCAATTGGTAGAGCATGGCACTTGCAACGCCAGGGTAGTGGCTTCTATCCCCTGGACCACCCATACGTAGAAATGTATGCACACATGAGTGTAAGTCGCTTTGGATAAAAGCGTCTGCTAAATGGCATATTATTATTATTATTGGTGATGTGGACACCAAGGAACTTGAAACTCTCGACCCGCTCCACTACAGCCCCGTTGATGTTAAATGGGGGCCTGTTCGGCCCTCCTAATCCTGTAGTCCACGATCAGCTCCTTTGTCTTGCTCACATTGAGGGAGAGGTTGTTGTCCTGGCATCACACTGACAGGTCTCTGACCTCCTCCCTATAGGCTGTCTCATCGTTGTCGGTGATCAGACCTACCACTGTTGTGTCGTCAGCAAACTTAATGATGGTGTTGGAGTCGTGCTTGGCCACGCAGTCGTTGGTGAACAGGGAGTACAGGAGGGGACTAAGCACGCACCCTTGAGGGGCCCCAGTGTTGAGGATCAGCGTGTCCACCTGGGTGCGGCACGTCAGGAAGTCCAGGATCCAGTTGCAGAGGGAGGTGTTAAAACCCAGGGTCCTTAGCTTAGTGATGAGCTTTGAGGGCACTATGGTGTTGAACACTGAGCTGTAGTCAATGAACAGCATTCTCACATAGGTGTTCCTCTTGTCCAGGTGGGAAAGGGCAGTGTGGAGTGCAATAGAGATTGCATCATCTGTGGATCTGTTGGGGCGGTGTGTGAGTTGGAGTGGGTCTAGGGTTTCCGGGATGATGGTGTTGATGTGAGCCATGAATTGCCTTTCAAAGCACTTACAGATATAAGTGCTACAGGGCGGTAGTTATTTAGGCAGGTTACATTCACTTTCTTGGGCACAGGGACTATGGTGGTCTGCTTGAAACATGTAGGTATTACAGACTCGGTCAGGGACAGGTTAAAAATGTCAGTGAAGACACTTGCCTGTTGGTCCACGCATGCTCTGAGTACATGTCCTGGTAATCCATCTGGCCCCGCGGCCTTCTGAATGTTAACCTGTTTGAAGTTCTTGCTCACATCTGCTACGGAGAGCGTGATCACACAGTCATCCGGAACAGCTGGTGCTCTCATGCATGCTCCAATGTTGCTTGCCTCGAGACGAGCATAAAAGGCATTGAGCACCGGAAGATTGAGCACCGAAAGAAACACATGCAGAATCAGAGTGCAGTTCTCCTTTAAATGAAGATTGATTTGATTTAATTTGACTCTCATACTTTAAAAAATAAATGTGCATTAATTGTTTTACTTTATTTCTCGAGTGACTTCTTACGTAGTTAGCGTTTCTTCAGAGGAAACAAAGTAATCTAGTAAAACATTGGCACTACTAACTTCCTCTGAGCTTTTAAGCTTTTAACTGTATCAGAAGATTTCTTCAGTTCTGTTTCACATATCGATTTGTAATGCTGACAATCTACATGGCCAAGTGCTCTCCCTTTAATTTCAAAAGCCCTATGAAGTTTATTACCCAGCATTAGGAATGAGGTCTGACCATTGCTCTCTCTCTCTCTCTCTCTCTCTCTCTCTCTCTCTCTCTCTCTCTCTCTCTCTCTCTCTCTCTCTCTCTCTCTCTCTCTCTCTCTCTCTCTCTCTCTCTCTCTCTCTCTCTCTCTCTCTCTCTCTCTCTCTCTCTCTCTCTCTCTCTCTCTCTCTCTCTCTGATTCTAATCCGTTAATGTGAACAAGCTCTAGGGATTGGCTTATTTACCAGAATCGCTCACGGCTCAGCCGAGGAGAGCACACATGTGCTTCAATTTCCACTGAGACTCCAAGCTCTTTTAAGAATTGCTCTCTTCTTAAGTAATCACGGTACTTGGTACTTCTTCAGTAATCAAATGCAGGAAGTTTTTACTACAAGACTTCATTGAGGAAGTTTTTAATATAGCCTCCAAGACTGGTTTCCTTCTCACTGTTTCACACACACTTAGCCATCATGGCTGGTGATAGAGAACGATGTTAGGTGTTCTGTTACTGTGTGTAGATGTATTCATGGCTGGTGATAGAGAACGATGTTAGGTGGTCTGTTACTGTGTGTAGATGTATTCATCTGTTCGCTGCCCATGAAGCCACTTTGTGTTCCTCATCATTGTCTGACACAACAGAGAAGATCTATTTACTACCTCCCTGGGCGTTAGCAATTAGCTCTATCTGGTGACTTCTCCAAGAAGGTGGGAATATATCAAGTTTTATCTGGAACTGACTTTTCCTGCTCTTTATTTGTGAATATTCACAACGCAGCACGTTGTTTTAATCCTGCCATCTTTTACCAACTCCGTTTGAACAATGGCTGTTCACAACGTGTTGAGAGAGGGAGAACCAGTTGGAAGACATGCTATATCTGGGACCTGATGGGAGTCATAACACCATGTCCTCTTGGAAACGCTTCATCATTATTCTCTTAGACTGCTCGTGCTGTGGTGCTGTACTGCTGTGGTGCTGTACTGCTTTACTGTGGTGCTGTACTGCTGTGGTGCTGTACTGCTATGGTGCTGTACTGCTGTGGTACTGTACTGCTGTACTGCTGTGGTGCTGTACTGCTGTGGTACTGTACTGCTGTGGTGCTGTACTGCTGTGGTGCTGTATTGCTGTACTGTGGTGCTGTACTGCTGTGGTGCTGTACTACTGTACTGTGGTGCTGTACTACTGTGGTGCTGTATTGCTATGGTGCTGTACTGCTGTGGTGCTGTATTGCTATGGTGCTGTACTGCTGTGGTGCTGTACTGCTGTGGTGCTGTATTGCTGTACGGTGGTGCTGTACTGCTGTACTGTGGTGCTGTACTGCTGTGGTGCTGTACTGCTGTGGTGCTGTACTGCTGTGGTGCTGTACTGCTGTACTGCTGTGGTGCTGTACTGCTGTGGTGCTGTACTGCTGTGGTGCTGTATTGCTGTACGGTGGTGCTGTACTGCTGTACTGTGGTGCTGTACTGCTGTGGTGCTGTACTGCTGTACTGTGGTGCTGTACTGCTGTGGTGCTGTACTGCTGTACTGTGGTGCTGTACTGCTGTACTGTGGTGCTGTACTGCTGTGGTGCTGTACTGCTGTACTGTGGTGCTGTACTGCTGTACTGCTGTACTGTGGTGCTGTACTGCTGTGGTGCTGTACTGCTGTACGGTGGTGCTGTACTGCTGTACTGTGGTGCTGTACTGCTGTGGTGCTGTACTGCTATGGTGCTGTACTGCTGTACTGTGGTGCTGTACTGCTGTGGTGCTGTACTGCTGTACGGTGGTGCTGTACTGCTGTACTGTGGTGCTGTACTGCTGTTGTGCTGTACTGCTGTACGGTGGTGCTGTACTGCTGTACTGTGGTGCTGTACTGCTGTGGTGCTGTACTGCTGTACTGTGGTGCTGTACTGCTGTGGTGCTGTACTGCTGTACTGTGGTGCTGTACTGCTGTGGTGCTGTACTACTGTACTGTGGTGCTGTACTGCTGTGGTGCTGTATTACTGTACTGTGGTGCTGTACTGCTGTAGTGCTGTACTGCTATGGTGCTGTACTGCTGTGGTGCTGTACTGCTGTAGTGATGTAGTGCTGTACTGTGGTGCTGTACTGCTGTGGTGCTGTACTACTGTACTGTGGTGCTGTACTGCTGTGGTGCTGTACTGCTATGGTGCTGTACTGCTGTGGTGCTGTACTGCTGTGGTGCTGTACTGCTGTACTGGGGTGCTGTACTGCTGTGGTGCTGTACTGCTGTGGTGCTGTACTGCTGTGGTGCTGTACTGCTGTACTGTGTTGCTGTACTGCTGTGGTGATGTAGTGCTGTACTGTGGTGCTGTACTGCTGTGGTGCTGTACTGCTGTGGTGATGTAGTGCTGTACTGTGGTGCTGTACTGCTGTGGTGCTGTACTACTGTACTGTGGTGCTGTACTGCTGTGGTGCTGTACCGCTGTACTGTGGTGCTGTACTGCTGTGGTGCTGTACTGCTATGGTATTGTACTGCTGTGGTGCTGTACTGCTGTGGTGCTGTACTGCTGTACTGTGGTGCTGTACTGCTGTGGTGCTGTACTGCTATGGTGCTGTACTGCTGTGGTGCTGTACTACTGTATTGTGGTGCTGTACTGCTGTGGTGCTATACTACTGTATTGTGGTGCTGTACTGCTGTGGTGCTGTACTACTGTACTGTGGTGCTGTACTGCTGTGGTGCTGTACTGCTATGGTGCTGTACTGCTGTGGTGCTGTACTGCTGTACTGTGGTGCTGTACTGCTGTGGTGCTGTACTGCTGTACGGTGGTGCTGTACTGCTGTACTGTGGTGCTATACTGCTGTGGTGCTGTACTGCTGTACTGTGGTGCTGTACTGCTGTGGTGCTGTACTACTGTACTGTGTTGCTGTACTGCTGTGGTGCTGTACTGCTGTACTGTGGTGCTGTACTGCTGTGGTGCTGTACTACTGTACTGTGGTGCTGTACTGCTGTGGTGCTGTACTGCTATGGTGCTGTTCTGCTGTGGTGCTGTACTGCTGTGGTGCTGTACTGCTGTACTGTGGTGCTGTACTGCTGTGGTGCTGTACTACTGTACTGTGTTGCTGTACTGCTGTGGTGCTGTACTGCTGTACTGTTGTGCTGTACTGCTGTGGTGCTGTACTGCTGTACTGTGGTGCTGTACTGCTGTGGTGCTGTACTGCTATGGTGCTGTACTGCTGTACGGTGGTGCTGTACTGCTGTACTGTGGTGCTGTACTGCTGTGGTGCTGTACTGCTGTACTGTGGTGCTGTACTGCTGTGGTGCTGTACTGCTGTGGTGCTGTACTGCTGTACTGTGGTGCTGTACTGCTGTGGTGCTGTACTGCTGTGGTGCTGTACTGCTGTACTGTGGTGCTGTACTGCTGTGGTGCTGTACTGCTATGGTGCTGTACTGCTGTGGTGCTGTACTACTGTGGTGCTGTACTACTGTGGTGCTGTACTACTGTGGTGCTGTACTGCTGTACTGTGGTGCTGTACTGCTGTGGTGCTGTACTGCTGTGGTGCTGTACTGCTGTACTGTGGTGCTGTACTGCTGTGGTGCTGTACTGCTATGGTGCTGTACTGCTGTGGTGCTGTACTACTGTGGTGCTGTACTACTGTGGTGCTGTACTACTGTGGTGCTGTACTGCTGTACTGTGGTGCTGTACTGCTGTGGTGCTGTACTGCTGTGGTGCTGTACTGCTGTACTGTGGTGCTGTACTGCTGTGGTGCTGTACTGCTATGGTGCTGTACTGCTGTGGTGCTGTACTACTGTGGTGCTGTACTACTGTGGTGCTGTACTACTGTGGTGCTGTACTGCTGTGGTGCTGTACTGTGGTGCTGTACTGCTGTGGTGCTGTACTACTGTGGTGCTTTACTACTGTGCTGCTTTACTACTGTGGTGCTGTACTGCTGTGGTGCTGTACTGCTGTACTGTGGTGCTGTACTGCTGTGGTGCTGTACTGCTGTGGTGCTGTACTGCTGTACTGTGGTGCTGTACTGCTGTGGTGCTGTACTGCTATGGTGCTGTACTGCTGTGGTGCTGTACTACTGTGGTGCTGTACTGCTGTGGTGCTGTACTGTGGTGCTGTACTGCTGTGGTGCTGTACTACTGTGGTGCTTTACTACTGTGGTGCTGTACTGCTGTGGTGCTGTACTTCTGTGGTGCTGTACTGCTGTGGTGCTGTACTGCTGTGGTGCTGTACTACTGTACTGTGTTGCTGTACTGCTGTGGTGCTGTACTGCTGTACTGTTGTGCTGTACTGCTGTGGTGCTGTACTGCTGTACTGTGGTGCTGTACTGCTGTGGTGCTGTACTGCTATGGTGCTGTACTGCTGTATGGTGGTGCTGTACTGCTGTACTGTGGTGCTGTACTGCTGTGGTGCTGTACTGCTGTACTGTGGTGCTGTACTGCTGTGGTGCTGTACTGCTGTGGTGCTGTACTGCTGTACTATGGTGCTGTACTGCTGTGGTGCTGTACTGCTGTGGTGCTGTACTGCTGTACTGTGGTGCTGTACTGCTGTGGTGCTGTACTGCTATGGTGCTGTACTGCTGTAGTGCTGTACTGCTGTGGTGCTGTACTGCTGTGGTGCTGTACTGCTGTGGTGCTGTACTGCTATGGTGCTGTACTGCTGTGGTGCTGTACTACTGTGGTGCTGTACTACTGTGGTGCTGTACTGCTATGGTGCTGTACTACTGTGGTGCTGTACTACTGTGGTGCTGTACTACTGTGGTGCTGTACTGCTGTACTGTGGTGCTGTACTGCTGTGGTGCTGTACTGCTGTGGTGCTGTACTGCTGTACTGTGGTGCTGTACTGCTGTGGTGCTGTACTGCTATGGTGCTGTACTGCTGTGGTGCTGTACTACTGTGGTGCTGTACTGCTGTGGTGCTGTACTACTGTGGTGCTGTACTGCTGTGGTGCTGTACTGCTGTGGTGCTGTACTACTGTGGTGCTGTACTACTGTGGTGCTGTACTGCTATGGTGCTGTACTGCTGTGGTGCTGTACTGCTGTGGTGCTTTACTGCTGTGGTGCTGTACTGCTGTACTGCTGTGGTGCTGTACTGCTGTGGTGCTGTACTTCTGTGGTGCTGTACTGCTGTGGTGCTGTACTGCTGTGGTGCTGTACTTATGTGGTGCTGTACTGCTGTGGTGCTGTACTGCTGTGGTGCTGTACTTCTGTGGTGCTGTACTGCTGTGGTGCTGTACTGCTGTGGTGCTCTGGCGTGTACTTCAGACGCCACCAGAGTCACACACAGCCAGCCGACGCCTTTAGCATGACACCTTTAGCATGACGCTTGGCAGACTTGGGTTCCAGTAGTATTTGAAATCATTTCAAATATATTATATATATTATATATACTTGACTGAGCTTGCCTGGCTTAATGGACCTATAGAATAGTCCCAAAACTGTAATCCCGGCCATCTTGCGTTCCAGGCAGGTTATTGCAAACGGTCAACGTATTTGAACCCAGGTCTGGATCGTGTCTTCTGCCAGCTGTCTCCCGCAGTGATTCCTCTAAAAGCCTGGTTGCTCTGCTCCCCTTGGCACTTAAGACATGTCTCTCCCAGGTCCTGAGACCTGAGTCAGCAGACAGAGCACCTGCACTCCTGTGCTGTCCTGTTCCTGCCTGCTTCTGCTGATGGCAGGCAGGGGGGCTTTAATTCCCCTACCCTCCTCACACCATGCCTGGGCCAAAGTAGGACAGTGAGAGAGGGATAGAGAGAGAGAGAGAGAGAGAGAGAGAGAGCGAGAGAGAGAGAGAGAGAGAGAGAGAGAGAGAGAGAGAGAGAGAGAGAGAGAGAGGGAGGGAGAGACAGAGAGAGAGAGAGAGAGAGAGAGAGAGAGGGAGGGAGAGAGAGAGGGAGGGAGAGAGAGAGAGAGAGGCTCACAATTACTGGCCTGAGGCCAAACCACACGACCAACAACATTAGATACTTTATGGAACACAAAGCCTTCACTATTTCATCCTGGCCTCAGGTCATCTGCCTTTAGCCTAAAAAGCAGGAACCTGGACTTCACCAAAGACATCGGAAATACAGACATTGTCATCCTACAAGAAACATGGTATAGAGGAGACGGACCCACTGGTTGCCCTCTAGGTTACAGAGAGCTGGTAGTCCCATCCACCAAACTACCAGGTGTGAAACAGGGAAGGGACTCAGGGGGTATGCTAATTTGGTATAGAGCAGACCTAACTCACTCCATTAAATTAATCAAAACAGGAACATTTTACATTTGGCAAGAAATTCAAAACGAAATTATCTCAACAGAGAAAAATGTCCTCCTGTGTGCTACCTACAGTGAGGGAAAAAAGTATTTGATCCCCTGCTGATTTTGTACGTTTGCCCACTGACAAAGACATGATCAGTCTATAATTTTAATGGTAGGTTTATTTGAACGGTGAGAGACAGAATAACAACAACAAAATCCAGAAAAACGCACGTCAAAAATGTTATAAATTGATTTGAATTTTAATGTGGGAAATAAGTATTTGACCCCTCTGCAAAACATGACTTAGTACTTGGTTGCAAAACCCTTGTTGGCAATCACAGAGGTCAGACGTTTCTTGTAGTTGGCCACAAGGTTTGCACACATCTCAGGAGGGATTTTGTCCCACTCCTCTTTGCAGATCTTCTCCAAGTCATTAAGGTTTCGAGGCTGACGTTAGGCAACTCGAACCTTCAGCTCCCTCCACAGATTTTTTATGGGATTAAGGTCTGGAGACTGGCTAGGCCACTCCAGGACCTTAATGTGCTTCTTCTTGAGCCACTCCTTTGTTGCCTTGGCTGTGTGTTTTGGGTCATTGTCATGCTGGAATACCCATCCACGACCCATTTTCAATGCCCTGGCTGAGGGAAGGAGGTTCTCACCCAAGATTTGACGGTACATGGCCCCGTCCATCGTCCCTTTGATGCGGTGAAGTTGTCCTGTACCCTTAGCAGAAAAACACCCCCAAAGCATAATGTTTCCACCTCCATATTTGACGGTGGTGATGGTGTTCTTGGGGTCATAGGCAGCATTCCTCCTCTTCCAAACACGGCGAGTTGAGTTGATGCCAAAGAGCTCGATTTTGGTCTCATCTGACCACAACACTTTCACCCAGTTCTCCTCTGAATCATTCAGATGTTCATTGGCAAACTTCAGACGGGCCTGTATATGTACTTTCTTGAGCAGGGGGATCTTGAGGGCGCTGCAGCATTTCAGTCCTTCACGGCGTAGTGTGTTACCAATTGTTTTCTTGGTGACTATGGTCCCAGCTGCCTTGAGATCATTGACAAGATCCTCCCGTGTAGTTCTGTACTGATTCCTCACCGTTCTCATGATCATTGCAACTCCACGAGGTGAGATCTTGCATGGAGCCCCAGGCCGAGGGAGATTGACAGTCATTTGTGTTTCTTCCATTTGCGAATAATCGCACCAACTGTTGTCACCTTCTCACCAAGCTGCTTGCCGATGGTCCTGTAGCCCATTCCAGCCTTGTGTAGGTCTACAATCTCGTCCCTGACATCCCTGGAGAGGTCTTTGGTCTTGGCCATGGTGGAGAGTTTGGAATCTGATTGATTGTTCTGTGGACAGGTGTCTTTTATACAGGTAACAAGCTGAGATTAGGAGCACTCCCTTTAAGAGTGTGCTCCTAATCTCAGCTCGTTACCTGTATAAAAGACACCTGGGAGCCAGAAATCTTTTTGATTGAGAGGGGGTCAAATACTTATTTCCCTCATTAAAATGCAAATCAATTTATAACATTTTTGACATGCATTTTTCTGGATTTTTGTTGTTGTTATTCTGTCTCTCACTGTTCAAATAAACCTACCATTAAAATTATAGACTGATCATTTCTTTGTCAGTGGGCAAACGTACAAAATCAGCAAGGGATCAAATACTTTTTTCCCTCACTGTAGTCATGGCTCTATGTAGTACTGTGCACCTCCCATAGTCTGTTCTGGACTTGGGGACTGTGAAGAGACCTCTGGTGGCATGTAGTGTGGGGTATGCATGGGTGTCCGAGCTGTGTGCAAGTAGTTCAAAAAGACAGCTCAGTGCACCCAACCTCTCATAAACACAAGTAGTGATGAAGTCAATCTCTCCTCCGCTTTGAGCCAGAAGAGATCGACATGAATATGACTAATATTAGCTCTCTGTGTACATCCAAGGGCCAGCTGTGCTGCCCTGTTCTTTTTTGTGGCACCTGACCACACGACTGAACAGTAGTCTATGTGCGACAAAACTAAGGCCTGTAGGACCTGTCTTTTTGATAGTGCTGTTCAGAAGGTAGAGTAGCGCTTTATTATGGACAGACTTCTCCCCATTTTAGCTACTGTTGTATCAATATGTTTTGACCATGTTTTGACCATGACACCTCAACTTGCTCAATTTCCACATTATTTATTACAGGATTTAGTTGAGGTTTAGGGAATGATTTGTCCCAAATACAATGCTTTTAGGTTTATAAATATTTAGGACTAACTTAATCCTTGCCACCCACTCTGAAACTAACTGCAACTCTTTGTTAAGTGTTGCAGTCATTTCAGTCGCTGTATTAGCTGACATGTATAGTGTTGAGTCATCCGCATACATAGACACTCTGGCTTTACTCAAAGCCAGTGGCATGTCATTAGTAAAGATTGAAAAAAGTAATGGGCCTAGACAGCTGCCCTGGGGAATTCCTGATTCTACCTGGATTATGTTGGAGAGGCTTCCATTAAAGAACACCCTCTGTGTTCTGTTAGACAGGTAACTCTGTATCCACAATAAAGCAGGTGGAGTAAAGCCATAACACATACGTTTTTCCAGCAGCAGACTATGATCGATAATGTCAAAAGCCACGCTGAAGTCTAACAAAACAGCCCCCACAATCTTTTTATCATCAATTTCTCTCAGCCAATCACCAGTCATTTGTGTAAGTGCTGTGCTTGTTGAATGTCATTCTCTATAAACATGCTGAAAGTCTGTTGTCAATTTGTTTACTGTAAAATAGCATTGTATCTGGTCAAACACAATTTTTTCCAATAGTTTACTAAGGGTTGGTAACAGGCTAATTGGTTGGCTATTTGAGCCAGTAAAGGGGCTTTACTATTTTTAGGTAGCGGAATGACTTTTGCTTCCCTCCAAGCCTGGGGGCACACACATTCTAGTATATGGCAAATAGGAGTGGCAATATCGTCTGCTATTATCCTCAGTAATTTTCCATCCAAGTTGTCAGACCCCGGTGGCTTGTCATTGTTAATAGACAACAATAATTTGTTCACCTCTTCCACACTCACTTTACAGAATTCAAAATTACAATGCTTGTCTTTCATAATTTGGTCAGATATACTTGGATGTGTAGTGTCAGCAATTGTTGCTGGCATGTCATGCCTAAGTTTGCTAATCTTGCCAATGAAAAAATCATTAAAGTAGTTGGCAATATCAGTTGGTTTTGTGATGAATGAGCCATCTGATTCAATGAATGATGGAGCTGAGTTTGCCTTTTTTCCCAAAATGTCATTTAAGGTGCTCCAAAGCTTTTTACTATCATTCTTTATGTCATTTATTTTTGTTTCATAGTGTAGTTTCTTCTTCTTTTTATTCAGTTTAGTCACATGATTTCTCAATTTGCAATACGTTTGCCAATCGGTTGTGCAGCCAGACTTATTTGCCATTCCTTTTGCCTCATCCCTCTCAGCCATACAATTTTTCAATTCTTCATCAATCCACGGGGATATAACCGTTTTTACAGTCATTTTCTTAATGGGTGCATGCTTATTAGTAACTGGAATAAGCAATTTCATAAATGTGTCAAGTGCAGTGTCTGTTTGCTCCTCATTACACACCACGGACCAACATATATTCTTTACATCAACAACATAGGAATCACTACAAAACGTATTGTATGATCTCTTATACACAATATTAGGCCCAGCCTTTGGAATTATGGTTTTCCTAGATATGGCTTCTATATTGTTATCACTACATCCAATGGATTTGGATACTGCTTTCAAACAAATCTCTGCAGCATTAGTAAAGTAATAGGTGGTAATATATGGTAATAGGTGGTAATATATGTTAATATATGGTAATAGGTGGTAATATTTGGTAATAGGTGTTAATGTATGGTAATAGGCGGTAATATGTGGTAATATATGTTAATATATGGTAATATATGGTAATAGATGGCCATAGATGGTAATAGCTGATAATAGATGGTAATAGCTGATAATAGATGGTAATAGGTGTTAATAGATGGTAATAGATGGTAATAGATGGCCATAGATGGTAATAGCTGATAATAGATGGTAATAGCTGATAATAGATGGTAATAGGTGTTAATAGATGGTAATAGATGGTAATAGGTAGGTGGTAATATATGACGATAGGTGGTAATAGATGGTAATAGATGGTTATAGGTGGTAATAGATGGTAATGGGGCTAATAATAGATGGTAAGATAGTAATAGGTGGTAATAGGTGTTAATAGATGGTAATATCACATTTAAATCAAATGTATTTATAAAGCCTTTTCTACATCAGCAGATGTCACAAAGTGCTATACAGAAACCCAGCCTAAAACCCCAAAGAGCAAGAGTAATTTGTGCCTTCTTTTCAGTGGAGAAAAGGCCTCGACCATAAATGAGGCGCTGAGAGGAGAATCTGTCAACGCCGCCACGCTAGTCACCCCCTCCTAATGTATCGTCTTCTGACTGAACCCTAAACACTGTCTCAGTCTATCTCACAGCTCCAATGAACACTAGATGCCAAGGCTTTTTTTTCGGAAGTTCTTTGCACAAAGCAATGTATTTACTGCCATATTCCATCTCCACTCCACAGACACAGAGATGTAGGGGGATATGTCCCAAATGGTACCCTGTTTCATATAGGGCCCTGGTCAGAAATAGTGCACTACATAAAAGAATAGGATTCCATTAAGGATGCGCTCTTTCTAAATGCACTTAACTTCTGACGTGAGCGTAGTGTTGACGATGAAGCGACAGGGGACCTGAGGAGGCCATTCGTTTTACGACTGACAAGCCTGCTTTGAAATCATTCATTCTGAGACAGAGAAAAAGGGAGAGGGGGACCTGCAGTGAAAGGTGTGTGTGTGTGTGTGTGTGTGTGTGTGTGTGTGTGTGTGTGTGTGTGTGTGTGTCATACGGTGAAAGGTGTGTAGCTTCAACTCAACCGCAGTGCCAGTGTGTCAATCAATTGTCAACATTCAGATGAATGTAATTATGTTCTAAAGCATTTCAAGTGTGTCTTTAAAATTTCCTTCTATTTGACATTTTGAGTCATTTAGCAGACGCTCATCCAGACGACTCGCAGTGAGAATTGAACCCACAACCTTGGGGTTGCAAGCGCTATGCTCTATACCATGCAGTTAAGCCACACAGTTATCATATACTATCATATACTGGTATTAAATACTTATTTTTACGCGCTCTAGAGAACAACATATTCTTAGTTTTACCTAAGTTCAGGTCAATAAAGTATTTATGTAATACAATGAAGGCAGACTGTAGCATACAAGGGCAGGTCAGCATACAAGGGCAGGTCAGCATACAAGTGCAGGTCAGCATACAAGGGCAGGTCAGCATACAAGGGCAGGTCAGCATACAAGGGCAGGTCAGCATACAAGTGCAGGTCAGCATACAAGTGCAGGTCAGCATACAAGGGCAGGTCAGCATACAAGTGCAGGTCAGCATACAAGTGCAGGTCAGCATACAAGTGCAGGTCAGCATACAAGTGCAGGTCAGCATACAAGTGCAGGTCAAACAAATTTGGAGACAAGTCACTATTGTTAATGTAAACAGTAAAAAAGTACAGGACCCAGAATTGAGACCTGCGGGACACCTTCCGTTATGTCTAGAAAACCAGCTGTCCCAGAACTAAGCATTCTATTATATTTCCATGGTCTGTTCTAAGGATTTGTCTGTCTAACCACACACTGACATGCACAGCTCTCTGGGTGAGGTTCTGTCTTCAAGTCTCCAGTAGGTGATGAAGTCCCTTCCATCTATTTCATGTATTACAGGTTATGGACATGTACAGGCAGGTGACTTGGAGGGGTGGAGTGCATGACACTCCATCCTGGATATGACGGAGTTTGCCTCACAGTTTCAGCAGGTGGAGTTCAATAACTACAGGCAGATGAGAGATGCAGGAGGATGGCCCTCTTCTCATACCAGCTTGGAACGACAGACCAAGCTTCTTCCAGGAATCATTTTTGAATCGGTCAGTAGCCTACAGAGTAATATGAGAAGAGCCCTGAACTGATGTAGACATTGTAAACTAAGTGTTTTGATAACTTTCAAATGTAACAGTTCCTTGTAGAATGAACCATCCTTCGCATAATACTGTAATACTCTGTTCTGCTAATATAACAATGTGCAAATATTACACTGTCTTCCATCTTCTATTGTCATTCACAGCAGATACAGATACTGGACCTATCAGCATGTTGTCTGGTGGTACATAGATACTGGACCTATCAGCATGTTGTCTGGTGGTACATAGATACTGGATCTATCAGCATGTTGTCTGGTGGTACATAGATACTGGACCTATCAGCATGTTGTCTGGTGGTACATAGATACTGGACCTATCAGCATGTTGTCTGGTGGTACAAAGATACTGGACCTATCAGCGTGTTGTCTGGTGGTACATGGATACTGGACCTATCAGCGTGTTGTCTGGTGGTACATAGATACTGGACCTATCAGCGTGTTGTCTGGTTGTACATACATACAGATACTGGACCTATCAGCGTGTTGTCTGGTGGTACATAGATACAGATACTGGACCTATCAGCGTGTTGTCTGGTGGTACATAGATACTGGACCTATCAGCGTGTTGTCTGGTGGTACATAGATACAGATACTAGACCTATCAGCGTGTTGTCTGGTGGTACATAGATACAGATAGTGGACCTATCAGCGTGTTGTCTGGTGGTACATAGATACAGATACTGGACCTATCAGCGTGTTGTCTGGTGGTACATAGATACAGATAGTGGACCTATCAGCATGTTGTCTGGTGGTACATAGATACAGATAGTGGACCTATCAGCGTGTTGTCTGGTGGTACATAGATACAGATACTGGACCTATCAGCGTGTTGTCTGGTGGTACATAGATACAGATACTTGACCTATCAGCATGTTGTCTGGTGGTACATAGATACTGGACCTATCAGCGTGTTGTCTGGTGGTACATAGATACTGGACCTATCAGCGTGTTGTCTGGTGGTACATAGATACAGATACTGGACCTATCAGCGTGTTGTCTGGTGGTACATAGATACAGATAGTGGACCTATCAGCATGTTGTCTGGTGGTACATAGATACAGATAGTGGACCTATCAGCGTGTTGTCTGGTGGTACATAGATACAGATACTGGACCTATCAGCGTGTTGTCTGGTGGTACATAGATACAGATAGTGGACCTATCAGCGTGTTGTCTGGTGGTAAATAGATACAGATAGTGGACCTATCAGCTTGTTGTCTGGTGGTACATAGATACAGATAGTGGACCTATCAGCTTGTTGTCTGGTGGTACATAGATACAGATACTGGACCTATCAGCATGTTGTCTGGTGGTACATAGATACAGATACTGGACCTATCAGCATGTTGTCTGGTGGTACATAGATACTGGACCTATCAGCGTGTTGTCTGGTGGTACATAGATACTGGACCTATCAGCGTGTTGTCTGGTGGTACATAGATACAGATACTGGACCTATCAGCGTGTTGTCTGGTGGTACATAGATACAGATAGTGGACCTATCAGCATGTTGTCTGGTGGTACATAGATACAGATAGTGGACCTATCAGCGTGTTGTCTGGTGGTACATAGATACAGATACTGGACCTATCAGCGTGTTGTCTGGTGGTACATAGATACAGATAGTGGACCTATCAGCGTGTTGTCTGGTGGTACATAGATACAGATACTGGACCTATCAGCATGTTGTCTGGTGGTACATAGATACAGATACTGGACCTATCAGCATGTTGTCTGGTGGTACATAGATACTGGACCTATCAGCGTGTTGTCTGGTGGTACATAGATACTGGACCTATCAGCGTGTTGTCTGGTGGTACATAGATACAGATACTGGACCTATCAGCGTGTTGTCTGGTGGTACATAGATACAGATAGTGGACCTATCAGCATGTTGTCTGGTGGTACATAGATACAGATAGTGGACCTATCTGCGTGTTGTCTGGTGGTACATAGATACAGATACTGGACCTATCAGCGTGTTGTCTGGTGGTACATAGATACAGATAGTGGACCTATCAGCGTGTTGTCTGGTGGTACATAGATACAGATACTGGACCTATCAGCGTGTTGTCTGGTGGTACATAGATACAGATACTGGACCTATCAGCATGTTGTCTGGTGGTACATAGATACAGATAGTGGACCTATCAGCGTGTTGTCTGGTGGTACATAGATACAGATAGTGGACCTATCAGCGTGTTGTCTGGTGGTACATAGATACAGATACTGGACCTATCAGCATGTTGTCTGGTGGGGGTGGGGCTACAGATACTGGACCTATCAGCATGTTGTCTGGTGGTACATAGATACAGATACTGGACCTATCAGCATGTTGTCTGGTGGGGGTGGGGCTACAGATACTGGACCTATCAGCATGTTGTCTGGTGGTACATGTTAGTCGTCATCCCTTCGTATGGTGTCCCATATAAGACAGTCCCTGACATGTTTGAAGAATACACAGGGTCCCCGACCACCATTCAATACAATCAAAACAAAAGACGATCAAAATTAATAGATGTGTCTTGTATAATTCTAATGCTGAGTGCAAGGCGGGCCTCCTGTAGCTCAGTTGGTAGAGCATGGCGCTTGCAACGCCAGGATTGTGGGTTCGATTCCCACGGGGGGCCGGTATGAAAAATGTATGCACTCACTGTAACTGTAAGTCGCTCTGGATAAGAGCGTCTGCTAAATGACTAAAATGTTAAAATGTTAAGGTCTCTCCCAGTTCAGACATTTGTATCAACCTGTCTGTTAGTCAGGGGACTCCGTGACAAACCATCTCTCCTGTCTTCCATCTGTAGAAAAACAAGGTAGAGTTGATACACAAAGCACTGATTGCATTATCAATGGTTATTAGATGAATTCGAGGAAAGACAAGTGATAGCATTCTGACCTATGACCAGATCAATGTGACCAACCTGAAGTGTGACTGGTGCCTGGTAATGAACTGCCTCAGCCTTCTCCTCCTGATATGGTAGGGGGGTTCCCACGACACTGCTGAACAACAAATCCAACAGGTTTTGTTAGTAGCCTGTAAATGAAATAAAATATCACTCAATAAACATGTTGTGAGAAAAATAACTTCTCTCTAGTTTGGAAGTAATTACAGTGGCTTGCGAAAGTATTCACCCACCTTGGCATTTTTCCTATTTTGTTGCCTTACAACCTGGAATTAAAATATATTTTTTGGGGGGGGTTAAAGACAAAAAAACAGAAAACTTGAGCGTGCATAACTATTCACCCCCCCAAAGTCAATACTTTGTAGAGCCACCTTTTGCAGCAATTACAGCTGCAAGTCTCTTGGGGTATGTCTCTATAAGCTTGGCACATCTAGCCACTGGGATTTTTGCCCATTCTTCAAGGCAAAACTGCTCCAGCTCCTTCAAGTTGGATGGGTTCCGCTGGTGTACAGCAATCTTTAAGTCATACCACAGATTCTCAATTGGATTGAGGTCTGGGCTTTGACTAGGCCATTCCAAGACATTTAAATGTTTCCCCTTAAACCACTCGAGTGTTGCTTTAGCAGTATGCTTAGGGTCATTGTCCTGCTGGAAGGTGAACCTCCGTCCCAGTCTCAAATCTCTGCAAGACTGAAACAAGTTTCCCTTAAGGACTTCCCTTTATTTAGCGCCATCCATCATTCCTTCAATTCTGACCAGTTTCCCAGTCCCTGCCGATGAAAAACATCCCCACAGCATGATGCTGCCACCACCATGCTTCACTGTGGGGATGGTGTTCTCGGGGTGATGAGAGGTGTTGGGTTTGCGCCAGACATAGCGTTTTCCTTGATGACCAAAAAGCTCAATTTTAGTCTATTCTGACCAGAGTACCTTCTTCCATATATTTGGGGAGTCTCCCACATGCCTTTTGGCGAACACCAAACATGTTTGCTTATTTTTTTCTTTAAGCTATGGCTTTTTTCTGGCCACTCTTCCGTAAAGCCCAGCTCTGTGGAGTGTACGGCTTAAAGTGGTCCTATGGACAGATACTCCTATCTCCGCTGTGGAGCTTTGCAGCTCCTTCAGGGTTATCTTTGGTCTCTTTGTTGCCTCTCTGATTAATGCCCTCCTTGCCTGGTCCGTGAGTTTTGGTGGGCGGCCCTCTCTTGGCAGGTTTGTTGTGGTGCCATATTCTTTCCATTTTTGAATAATGGATTTAATGGTGTTCCGTGGGATGTTCAAAGTTTCAGATATTTTTTCATAACCCAACCCTGATCTGTACTTCTTCTCAACTTTGTCCCTGACCTGTTTGGAGAGCTCCTCGCTTGCTTGGTGGTGCCCCTTGCTTAGTGGTGTTGCAGAATCTCAGAACAGGTATCTATATACTGAGATCATGTGACAGATCATGTGAGACTTAGATTGCACAAATGTGGACTTTATTTAACTAATTAGTTAAGGTAATTGGTTGCACCAGATCTTTTTTAGGGGCTTCATAGCAAAGTGGGTGAATACATATGCACGTACCACTTTTCCGTTATTTATTTTTTTGAATTTTTTGAAACAAGTAATTTTTTTCATTTCACTTCACCAAATGTGACTATTTTGTGTACGTCCATTACATGAAATCCAAATAAAAATCCATTTAAATTACAGGTTGTAATGCAACAAAATAGGAAAAACACCAAAAAGGGATGAATACTTTTGCAAGGCACTGTGTACTAATAGAGTGACTGTAAGTACAGAATAAATTCAGTCCTGTGACACTGACGTGGTTACTATGCAACCACCTGTGTAATGTTATGTTGCTGAATGCTTGCCGACAGGTATTTGAAGCATGTTATATAGCTAAAAAGACTGGGACTCAGGTTAGACAAGTACCATCCTTCATTTATTTTTTCCCTAGAAAATACACAATGTACTTTTACAAGAACAGGTATGTTGTCTGATCGCAGTGCTAGCTGTGCCACTAGAGATCCTGGTTCGAATCCAGGCTCTGAACGTAGCCGGCCGTGACCGGGAGACCCATGGGGCGGCGCACAATTGGCCCAGCGTCGTCCAGGGTAGGGAAGGGAATGGCAGGCAGGGATGTTGGTAGAGCATGGCGTTTGCAACGCCAGGGTTGTGGGTTCGATTCCCGCAGGGGGCCAGTATGAAAAAAAATTAAAATAAATGTATGCACTCACTAACTGTAAGTCACTCTGGATAAGAGCGTCTGCTAAATGACTAAAATGTAAATGTAAAATGTTGTTTTAGCACTAGTAGCAGACGAAGCCCCCGAATGCTAGCTAGCTAGTGCTAACTAACCTAGTCCTTGATCATGACTCCCAGTTCCATTACAGTAAAGGAAGAATGCCGCCTGAGTTATCGAGAGCAAGTGCTAACCCATGTTCTCATAAAAGTAGCTAGCTATATAACTTGCAAAACCGGGTTTGTCATCAATATCTTTGTCCGAGTTGAAATGAATTTGCTAGCTAGCTAACCTTAGCTAGCAGGGATCTTCACATCTTAGCTAGCCAGTTTGAGTTGACACATTATCGATAGCAAACGTTAGCTATGCGTCTCTATGACATTACATTACATTACACATTAGGGAGAGGCTATGTACAGTTGAAGTTGGACGTTTACATACACCTAGGTTGGAGTCATTAAAACTCGTTTTTCAACCACTCCACAAATTTCTTGTTAACAAACTATAGTTTTGGCAAGTAATTTTTCCAACAATTGTTTACAGACAGATTCTTTCACTTATAATTCACTGTATCACAATTCCAGTGGATCAGAAGTTTACATACACTAAGTTGACGGTGCCTTTATACAGCTTGGAACATTTCAGAAAATGATGTCATGGAACGAACTGCAAAAATCTCTGAAGCTGGAGACTCTTATTCTCCCTCACTAACTTTAAGCATCAGTTGTCAGAGCAGCTTACCGATCACTGCACCTGTACACAGCCCATCTGTAAATAGCCCACCCAACTACCTCATCCCCATATTGTTATTTACATTGTTATTTATTTTGCTCATTTGCACCCCAGTATCTCTATTTGCACATCATCTTCTGCACATCTATCACTCCAGTGTTAATACTAAATTGTAATTATTTTGCACTATGGCCTATTTATTGCCTTACCTCCATAACTTACTACATTTGCACACACTGTATATAGATTTTCTATTGTGTTATTGACTGTACGTTTTGTTTATTCTATATGTAACCATCCCAACCGTGAAGTACGGGGGTGGCAGCATCATGCTGTGGTGGTGCTTTGCTGCAGGAGGGACTGGTGCACTTCACAAAATAGATGGCATCATGAGGAAGGAAAATTATGTGGATATATTGAAGCAACATCTCAAGACATCAGTCAGGAAGTTAAAGCTTGGTCGCAAATGGGTCTTCCAAATGGACAATGACCTTAAGCATACTTTCAAAGTTGTGCCAAAATGGCTTAAGGACAACAAAGTCAAGGTATTGGAGTGGCCATCACAAAGCCCTGACCTCAATCCTATAGAAAATATGTGGCCAGAACTGAAAAAGCATGTGCGAGCAAGGAGGCCTACAAACCTGACTCAGTTACACCAGCTCTGTCAGGAGGAATGGGCCAAAACTCACCCAACTTATTGTGGGAAGCTTGTGGAAGGCTACCCGAAACGTTTGACACAAGTTAAACAATTTAAAGGCAATGCTACCAAATACTAATTGAGTGTATGTAAACTTCTGACCCACTGGGAATGTGATGAAAGAAATACAAGCTGAAATAAATAATTATCTCTACTATTATACTGACATTTCACATTCTTAAAATAAAGTGGTGATCCTAACTGACCTAGAGTGGCGCAGCGGTCTAAGGCACTGCGTCTCAGTGCTTGAGGCGTCACTACAGACCCCCTGGTTCGATTCCAGGCTGTATCACAACCGGCCGTGATTGGGAGTCCCATAGGGTGGCGCATAATTGGCCCAGCGTCGTCCTGGTTTGGCCGGTGTAGGCCGTCATTGTAAATAAGAATTTGTTCTTAACTGACTTGCCTAGTTTAAAAAAAAAAAAAATACAGGGAATTTTTACTAGGATTAAATGTCAGGAATTGTGAAAAACAGAGTTTAAATGTATTTGGCTAAGGTGTATGTATCTATGTATGAAAAAAATGTTTGCATTCACTAACTGTAAGTTTCTCTGGATAAGAGCGTCTGCTAAATGACTAAAATGTGTATGTAAACTTCTGACTTCAACTGTATTTAGCTAGTTACATCACAGTATAATAGCTAGCTAGCTAGCTGCTCACCACACACCAGTCACAGCCATCATGCCGGGCTCCTATGCGTGCGTTGCAGAGCTGACAACATGCCCACAACACATGGCAGGGGGAAGGACCACGCCTTGTTGTCTCTGGGCAATAAAAGACATCACCCAACCCATCCATCCCCGTCGTGACGCACTCACTGACAAAAACTCACTTTGTGACCAAAATTATCCTATTTACACTTTGTAGTAAATTTTGACACTAGAATGAATGTTCCTGACTCATATCAATGCCACATAGGCTGTTTACAACCAGATAAGCTTGTTCTGGGAGGCAGTTCCCGTTTAAAGTGCATTTAAAATTGCAACACACTTTACAGTAAAAACACAAAATGAAGGAGATAAAATGGATTTCTCTGTGTTGCCCTGATGGTTATTATGAATGCATAACATTTTACAATGTTACTCTGAGTGCACCACAGGGCACAGGCAACTAGCTTGGGAAGCATGAATAGGGACTGTAATGCGAGTTGTTTTGTCTGATGTGGTAGTGTGAAATCAAGTAATTATGGTAACTAGCATACTGATGTCAAGCACCATCTGCATCTTATGAAGTGTTCACATTGTGTAACACAAAGGGAAAGATTGCATCTTAAATATGAAATGTTCTTGTTGTTATGGATAGCAAAACTTAGCGGGAAAAACTATTCTCACACATAATACTCTACTTCTACAGACTACGCAGTGCTTGTTCTCGGGTAGTGCTCTCAGCTAGTGTTCTCAGCTAGTGTTCTCAGCTAGTGTTCTCAGGTAGTGTTCTCAGGTAGTGTTCTCAGCTAGTGTTCTCAGGTAGTGTTCTCAGGTAGTGTTCTCAGCTAGTGCTCTCAGCTAGTGTTCTCAGCTAGTGTTCTCAGCCAGTGTTCTCAGGTAGTGTTCTCAGGTAGTGTTCTCAGCTAGTGTTCTCAGGTAATGTTCTCAGCTAGTGTTCTCAGCTAGTGTTCTCAGCTAGTGTTCTCAGGTAGTGTTCTCAGGTAGTGTTCTCAGCTAGTGTTCTCAGGTAGTGTTCTCAGCCAGTGTTCTCAGGTAGTGTTCTCAGCCAGTGTTCTCAGCTAGTGTTCTCAGCTAGTGTTCTCAGCTAGTGTTCTCAGCCAGTGTTCTCAGGTAGTCCATCTCGTTTTCATAGCACTTGGGTATGGGACAAATAACTGGCAATGCTAGTGCAATTGACAATGTTAAGAGGATAATGCTCTGGCAATACTAGAATATGCAGTTTTCCAATTCCCAAAAGTGTATACTAACAAGCCAAGGGGAATATTTGGCCAGAGAGGAGCAGTTGGTGTTGGTGATGATCCTATAATGTTAAACTCCTGACTCTGCAAGCCTCCTCTTAATCTCTCTACGCTGCTAGCTGTTCCAGCTGGATATGCCTAGTCCCTCTCCTCTGTATCTCTACCCCGAGATATTACATCTACACTCTCAGGCTACGTCCCAAATGGCACCCTCTAAACCCTATTTAGTCTACATTTTGGAAAACAGTTAATGCACTGAAGCGTGGAAATTCCTCTCCTTCCCTGCCTAAGCAAATTGTGTCAGACCCAGGCATCATTACTTAGAAATATTAGATAAGGTATGCTTTTAATCAGCTTTTTTATCTCGGCAGGCTTTTAATTTGAAAGAACTGGTGGTTTAATTGACCCTGGTCAGTCAGTTGACTGCTCTTCCCTCTCCCAGCCTCCAGTTGGCTCGATGGACGTTCTTTAAACTTCTAGCGAATCCTTGTTTTCATTTCAACATCTCCCTACCTGTGATGTGCTAAACGCCTTGCTTAAGATATATATATATTTTTTTTTTTTTTCACCGGGTCGGATTTGCTTGAATCTTTCTGCTGCAGCTTGCTGCTCCCCTGAGAGCGGAAACTCTAACACTAATTTTTACCTGACGGTGGTTTCTGGTTCCAGGGTCTGGAAGGTGGCCCGTATATGCCCCCTTAATAAAGGTGGTGACCCGTGTGACCTTAATGATTATCGGCCCATTTCCAGACTCTCTTCCCTAGCTAAAATCTTAGAATCCTTGGTAAATACTCAACCTATATCCTTTTTAACTATGAAATGTATTCTAAATGATCATCAATCAGGTGTCAGACTTAGTCATACCGTAGGACCATCTCTGCTGCTTCTATGGTTTTAAATTATGTCATTAATTGTTTGGATAGTGTGATGTCACGAGAGGCTGTGTCCTGGAGGGACGTTACATCCCCCTGAAATGGCTGCAAACCCAGACAGCTATGGCTCCATCTGCTGGTATGGTCGGGAACTCCACCCCTCTATGGCCAATCTTCCCACGCAGCTGAAACAAATGAGGAGCTGATGAGCTGAAGGTTTGGGAAGGGAAGAGACACACTGAGGGAGTGTGTGGGTTGTGAAGAAACACAGTCTCCAACCTGGGCTCTCTGGATGACAAGAGTGCTGCACGTCCACTTCCATGAGGAATATAAGGATTTGGAGATACTTACCTTTGGGAAATACTCACCTTTGGATATATTCGCCGGTGGAAATACGTGAGAGACATTTGGAAGGACTTTTTGCTGGGTTGGCCACTAGCTGCAACGTGGACTACAGTAAGGCTGGGGAAAAGTTATCTGAGCGAGTGAGAATTATGATTTTGGATGTGGAAGAGACATCCCTGAACTGTTAACCCTTAAAGAGCCACAAGAGAACAGAATTTTGTTATATTTTCGTTAATTTCCCAAGACCTTTAATAAAATCCTTGTTGTGTTTGAACCTTGTCTCCTTGCACTACTTGAGCAATCCCGCTGAAAGCCGTGTAGCCTCTCGTGACGTCACAATAGGAAGAAACACTGTGCTGCCCTTTTTATTGACCTGTCCAAGGCCTTCCTCACTGTGGATCACTCATTACCTATTCAGAGACTTTCTTCAATTGGCCTGGACCAGGCTGCCTGTAGCTTGTTGAAAGGACAGAACACAGTGTGTATTTACTGCTGGTGTTAAATCAGGTTTTCTGAACATTACAAAGGGTGTCCCCCAGGGATCCATTCTTGGTCTGTTTTTTTTTTAACTTTTTATATTAACAAAATTGGTTTACCTGTAAAAAAATAAATAATAATAATACACTTTTACGTGTATGCAAATTACACTGTTGTGTATGCTATTGGCCCAAAGGCTAACCAGGCTAGTTCGGAGATTCAATCTGCCTTTATTGCCCTGCAGAAAGCCTTTGTTGAACTGACATTGGTACTTAATGCAGGTAAACTATACTTATATGTTATTTTCCAAATCAAGTACAAATGTATCTGATGATTTATGCATACGTACTTTGGATGGTGCCCTCATTGATCGTGTCCCCGCTTATAAATATCTGGGAATCTGGATTGATGATATAGGCTTTGATTCAAAAAGCATGTTGATGAGTTAGTTTAGAAGTTAAGAATTAAAATGGGGTTCCTTTATAGGAATGCCGTTCGTTAAATAGCAGAAAACAAATAATTCAGTCAGCATTCATTCCAGTCTTAGACTATGGCAGTATCATCTATATGAATGCTTTCTGTTTATAAAGCCCTCTTGCGTAAACTACCACCGTACCTCACTTCTCTGGTAACCTACAGAAATACAAACTATCAGACACGGTCTCAGGGATGGCGAACTCTAGAGATCCCTTCTATCTCGACTGAGTTAGGTACATTTGCCTTAAGCTATTTTGCACCTTGCTTGTGGAAAGGTCTGAAATGAGAGGAATCGGTGCCTGAGGCAGTTCAGATGGCTGTGTGAGGATCTTTTTAAGGAACAACGTGTGTTTTCTGCTTGCTTATATATTTTGTAGGTTAACTATGTATTTTGACTATGTTTTGTAACTTTCCCTAAAGGTCATGCAGCAACTGAGGATCTATTCTCAGTCAACACACCTCGCAAAATAAGGAATAAATCAAACATTTAATTAGTGCACTACTTTTGACCAGGGCCCACAGGGAATAGGATGACATTTGGGACACAGACTCTGAACCCACACCTGCCTCCTGACTCAGAACCCACACCTGCCTCCTGACTCAGAACCCACACCTGCCTCCTGACTCAGAACCCACACCTGCCTCCTGACTCTGAACCCACACCTGCCTCCTGACTCAGAACCCACACCTGCCTCCTGACTCAGAACCCACACCTGCCTCCTGACTCTGAACCCAAACCTGCCTCCTGACTCTGAACCCACACCTGCCTCCTGACTCTGAACCCAAACCTGCCTCCTGACTCTGAACCCAAACCTGCCTCCTGACTCTGAACCCACACCTGCCTCCTGACTCTGAACCCACACCTGCCTCCTGACTCAGAACCCACACCTGCCTCCTGACTCTGAACCCAAACCTGCCTCCTGACTCAGAACCCACACCTGCCTCCTGACTCAGAACCCACACCTGCCTCCTGACTCAGAACCCACACCTGCCTCCTGACTCTGAACCCACACCTGCCTCCTGACTCAGAACCCACACCTGCCTCCTGACTCTGAACCCACACCTGCCTCCTGACTCTGAACCCACACCTGCCTCCTGACTCTGAACCCACACCTGCCTCCTGACTCTGAACCCACACCTGCCTCCTGACTCTGAACCCACACCTGCCTCCTGACTCTGAACCCACACCTGCCTCCTGACTCTGAACCCACACCTGCCTCCTGACTCAGAACCCACACCTGCCTCCTGATTCTGAACCCACACCTGCCTCCTGACTCTGAACCCACACCTGCCTCCTGACTCTGAACCCACACCTGCCTCCTGACTCTGAACCCACACCTGCCTCCTGATTCTGCAAGACTGCTCTTTATCTCTTCCCATGATGCTGTTCCTGGCTTCCTACAGCTGATTATGCTAGTCCCTCTCCTGTATCTCCTGGCTTCCTACAGCTGATTATGCTAGTCCCTCTCCTGTATCTCCTGGATTCCTACAGCTGAATATGCTAGTCCCTCTCCTGTATCTCCTGGCTTCCTACAGCTGAATATGCTAGTCCCTCTCCTGTATCTCCTGGATTCCTACAGCTGATTATGCTAGTCCCTCTCCTGTATCTCCTGGATTCCTACAGCTGATTATGCTAGTCCCTCTCCTGTATCTCCTGGATTCCTACAGCTGATTATGCTAGTCCCTCTCCTGTATCTCCTGGCTTCCTACAGCTGATTATGCTAGTCCCTCTCCTGTATCTCCTGGATTCCTACAGCTGATTATGCTAGTCCCTCTCCTGTATCTCCTGGATTCCTACAGCTGATTATGCTAGTCCCTCTCCTGTATCTCCTGGCTTCCTACAGCTGATTATGCTAGTCCCTCTCCTGTATCTCCTGGCTTCCTACAGCTGATTATGCTAGTCCCTCTCCTGTATCACCTGGCTTCCTACAGCTGATTATGCTAGTCCCTCTCCTGTATCTCCTGGATTCCTACAGCTGATTATGCTAGTCCCTCTCCTGTATTCCTGGTTCCTACAGCTGATTATGCTAGTCCCTCTCCTGTATCTCCTGGCTTCCTACAGCTGATTATGCTAGTCCCTCTCCTGTATCTCCTGGCTTCCTACAGCTGATTATGCTAGTCCCTCTCCTGTATCTCCTGGCTTCCTACAGCTGATTATGCTAGTCCCTCTCCTGTATCTCCTGGCTTCCTACAGCTGATTATGCTAGTCCCTCTCCTGTATCTCCTGGATTCCTACAGCTGATTATGCTAGTCCCTCTCCTGTATCTCCTGGCTTCCTACAGCTGATTATGCTAGTCCCTCTCCTGTATCTCTAACCTGAGTTATTACATTTACACTCTGAGAACGCACACCACACCTGCCTCCTAAACCAGCATGGTGTAACAGGATTGTTCTGACATTCAAATAGTTCTAACTGTCAGATGGGATCAGGTGAGCTAATCCTGCCTGCCTGTGGACGCTGAACGCCCGTATCCTTGGCTCACACACACAGAGCGAGACAAACACACACACACACACACACACAGAGAGACACACACACACCAACACACACTCAGAGCGAGACAAACACACACACACACACAGAGAGAAACACTCACACAGAGAGACACACACAGAGAGAGACACACACACACAGACACACACACACACAGAGAGAGAGACACTCACACAGAGAGACACACAGAGAGAGAGAGACACACACACACACACACACACACAAACACACAAACCCACAAACCCACACAGACAGGTATGTGTGTCCTGGTGTGATAACTGTTGTAATGCTCTAAGGCTCTCCTCTAACAGTCTAATAGGGGGCATACAAGGTTTTTATCATGGAGCGATATTTGCGAGCCTTAGGTATATTTGATCGCAGGAATCCCACAGCAGTGTGCATGGATGGAATCAAATCATATTTAAGACCATCGATTTGTTGGTGTGTGCGTGCGTATGCCTGAGTGCGTGCTTGTGTGTCAAGCTGTAAAACTGTTAATAATAAAGAAGTTCCCTCACAGAGAAGAAGATCCTTTTTATAAGCCAGCGCTTTAAGACAAATTGATTTTCTACTGTGTTTCCATAAAGTACAGCACAGCACATTACTTTTTATTGGAATAGTTTGTGTGTTTCTTCAAATAACCATCACTGGTTAAGTCCAAAATGGCACCCTGTTCCCTATATACAGTAGCGCACTAAACCCTATGGGCCCTGGTCAAAAGAAGTGAAAAGGGTGCCATTTATGACTCTGCCAGTGTTTCCCAGTTGTAATGACATCTTAAGTTCACAAAATGAATACAAGCATTATTTGACTGGCATTAACAAAGTAAGCTACACATTTGATTGCAGAATGGATGGAGTGCAAGAGTGCTTGGCTGGTGATTACCATAGTCTGCGTAAAACAAATGGAACCCACCCAATCCTCTTTTTAGGTCACTGCTTTCCACCAGAGTCCAATGGGCTCTATATAGTTGGGGTCTAGATAGTTGGGCTCTAGATAATTGGGGTCTAGATAGTTGGGGTGTAGATAGTTGGGGTCTAGATAGTTGGGGTCTAGATAGTTGGGGTCTAGATAGTTGGGGTCTAGATAGTTGGGGTCTAGATAGTTGGGGTCTAGATAATTGGGCTCTATATAGTTGGGGTCTAGATAGTTGGGCTCTAGATAATTGGGGTCTAGATAGTTGGGGTGTAGATAGTTGGGGTCTAGATAGTTGGGGTGTAGATAGTTGGGGTGTAGATAGTTGGGGTGTAGATAGTTGGGGTCTAGATAGTTGGGGTCTAGATAGTTGGGGTGTAGATAGTTGGGGTGTAGATAGTTGGGGTCTAGATAGTTGGGGTGTAGATAGTTGGGGTGTAGATAGTTGGGGTGTAGATAGTTGGGGTCTAGATAGTTGGGGTGTAGATAGTTGGGGTGTAGATAGTTGGGGTCTAGATAGTTGGGGTGTAGATAGTTGGGGTGTAGATAGTTGGGGTCTAGATAGTTGGGGTCTAGATAGTTGGGGTCTAGATAGTTGGGGTCTAGATAGTTTAGGTCTAGACAGTTGGGGTCTAGATAGTTGGGGTCTAGATAGTTGGGGTCTAGATAGTTTAGGTCTAGATAGTTGGGGTCTAGATAGTTGGGGTCTAGATAGTTGGGGTCTAGATAGTTTAGGTCTAGACAGTTGGGGTCTAGATAGTTGGGGTCTAGATAGTTTAGGTCTAGATAGTTGGGGTCTAGATAGTTGGGGTCTAGATAGTTGGGCTCTAGATAGTTGGGCTCTAGATAGTTGGGGTCTAGATAGTTGGGGTCTAGATAGTTGGGGTCTAGATAGTTGGGGTCTAGATAGTTTAGGTCTAGACAGTTGGGGTCTAGATAGTTGGGGTCTAGATAGTTGGGGTCTAGATAGTTTAGGTCTAGATAGTTGGGGTCTAAATAGTTGGGCTCTAGATTAATGGGGTGTAGATAGTTGGGCTCTATATAGTTGGGATCTAGATAGTTGGGGTGTAGATAGATGGGGTGTAGATAGTTGGGGTCTAGATAGTTGGGGTCTAGATAGTTGGGGTCTAGATAGTTGGGCTCTAGATAGTTGGGGTCTAGATAGTTGGGGTCTAGATAGTTGGGGTCTATATAGTTGGGCTCTAGATAGTTGGGGTCTAGATAGTTGGGGTCTAGATAGTTGGGGTCTAGATAGTTGGGGTCTAGATAGTTGGGGTCTAGATAGTTGGGGTCTAGATAGTTGGGGTCTAGATAGTTGGGGTCTAGATAGTTGGGGTCTAGATAGTTGGGGTCTAGATAGTTTAGGTCTAGACAGTTGGGGTCTAGATAGTTGGGGTCTAGATAGTTGGGGTCTAGATAGTTGGGGTCTAGATAGTTGGGGTCTAGATAGTTGGGGTCTAGATAGTTGGGGTCTAGATAGTTTAGGTCTAGACAGTTGGGGTCTAGATAGTTGGGGTCTAGATAGTTGGGGTCTAGATAGTTTAGGTCTAGATAGTTGGGGTCTAGATAGTTGGGGTCTAGATAGTTGGGGTCTAGATAGTTTAGGTCTAGACAGTTGGGGTCTAGATAGTTGGGGTCTAGATAGTTGGGGTCTAGATAGTTTAGGTCTAGATAGTTGGGGTCTAGATAGTTGGGGTCTAGATAGTTGGGGTCTAGATAGTTGGGGTCTAGATAGTTGGTCTCTAGATAGTTGGGGTCTAGATAGTTGGGCTCTAGATAGTTGGGGTCTAGATAGTTTAGGTCTAGATAGTTGGGGTCTAAATAGTTGGGCTCTAGATTAATGGGGTCTAGATAGTTGGGGTCTAGATAGTTGGGGTGTAGATAGTTGGGCTCTATATAGTTGGGATCTAGATAGTTGGGGTCTAGATAGTTGGGGTCTATATAGTTGGGCTCTAGATAGTTGGGGTCTAGATAGTTGGGGTCTAGATAGATGGGGTCTAGATAGATGGGGTGTAGATAGTTGGGCTCTAGATAGTTGGGGTCTAGATAGTTGATCTAGATAGTTGGGGTCTAGATAGTTGGGGTCTAGATAGTTGGGGTCTAGATAGTTGGGGTCTAGATAGTTGGGGTGTAGATAGTTGGGCTCTATATAGTTGGGGTCTAGATAGTTGGGGTGTAGATAGTTGGGCTCTATATAGTTGGGATCTAGATAGTTGGGGTCTAGATAGATGGGGTGTAGATAGTTGGGGTCTAGATAGTTGGGGTCTAGATATTTTAGGTCTAGATAGTTGGGGTCTAGATAGTTGGGGTCTAGATAGTTGGGGTCTAGATAGTTGGGCTCTAGATAGTTGGGGTCTAGATAGTTGGGGTCTAGATAGTTGGGGTGTAGATAGTTGGGCTCTATATAGTTGGGATCTAGATAGTTGGGGTCTAGATAGATGGGGTGTAGATAGTTGGGCTCTAGATAGTTGGGGTCTAGATAGTTGGGATCTAGATAGTTGGGGTCTAGATAGTTGGGGTGTAGATAGTTGGGGTCTAGATAGTTGGGGTCTAGATAGTTGGGCTCTAGATAGTTGGGGTCTAGATAGTTGGGGTCTAGATAGTTGGGGTGTAGATAGTTGGGGTGTAGATAGTTGGGGTGTAGATAGTTGGGGTGTAGATAGTTGGGGTCTAGATAGTTGGGGTCTAGATAGTTGGGGTCTAGATAGTTGGGGTGTAGATAGTTGGGGTCTAGATAGTTGGGGTCTAGATAGTTGGGGTCTAGATAGTTGGGGTCTAGATAGTTGGGGTGTAGATAGTTGGGGTCTAGATAGTTGGGGTCTAGATAGTTGGGGTCTAGATAGTTGGGGTCTAGATAGTTGGGGTCTAGATAGTTGGGGTCTAGATAGTTGGGGTCTATATAGTTGGGGTCTAGATAGATGGGGTCTAGATAGTTGGGGTCTAGATAGTTGGGATCTAGATAGTTGGGGTCTAGATAGTTGGGGTCTAGATAGTTGGGGTCTAGATAGTTGGGGTGTAGATAGTTGGGCTCTATATAGTTGGGGTCTAGATAGTTGGGGTGTAGATAGTTGGGCTCTATATAGTTGGGGTGTAGATAGTTGGGCTCTATATAGTTGGGGTCTAGATAGTTGGGGTGTAGATAGTTGGGCTCTATATAGTTGGGATCTAGATAGTTGGGGTCTAGATAGATGGGGTGTAGATAGTTGGGGTCTAGATAGTTGGGGTCTAGGTAGTTGGGGTCTAGATAGTTGGGGTCTAGATAGTTGGGGTCTAGATAGTTGGGGTCTAGATAGTTGGGGTGTAGATAGTTGGGCTCTATATAGTTGGGGTCTAGATAGTTGGGGTGTAGATAGTTGGGGTCTAGATAGTTGGGGTCTAGGTAGTTGGGGTCTAGATAGTTGGGATCTAGATAGTTGGGGTCTAGATAGTTGGGGTCTAGATAGTTGGGGTCTAGATAGTTGGGGTGTAGATAGTTGGGCTCTATATAGTTGGGGTCTAGATAGTTGGGGTGTAGATAGTTGGGCTCTATATAGTTGGGATCTAGATAGTTGGGGTCTAGATAGATGGGGTGTAGATAGTTGGGCTCTAGATAGTTGGGGTCTAGATAGTTGGGATCTAGATAGTTGGGGTCTAGATAGATGGGGTGTAGATAGTTGGGGTCTAGATAGTTGGGGTCTAGATATTTTAGGTCTAGATAGTTGGGGTCTAGATAGTTGGGGTCTAGATAGTTGGGCTCTAGATAGTTGGGGTCTAGATAGTTGGGGTCTAGATAGTTGGGGTGTAGATAGTTGGGCTCTATATAGTTGGGATCTAGATAGTTGGGGTCTAGATAGATGGGGTGTAGATAGTTGGGCTCTAGATAGTTGGGGTCTAGATAGTTGGGATCTAGATAGTTGGGGTCTAGATAGTTGGGGTCTAGATAGTTGGGGTCTAGATAGTTGGGGTGTAGATAGTTGGGCTCTAGATAGTTGGGGTCTAGATAGTTGGGTCTATATAGTTGGGGTCTAGATAGTTGGGGTCTAAATAGTTGGGCTCTAGATTAATGGGGTCTAGATAGTTGGGCTCTAGATAGTTGGGGTCTAGATAGTTGGGGTCTAGATAGTTGGGGTGTAGATAGTTGGGGTGTAGATAGTTGGGGTGTAGATAGTTGGGGTGTAGATAGTTGGGGTCTAGATAGTTGGGGTCTAGATAGTTGGGGTCTAGATAGTTGGGGTGTAGATAGTTGGGGTCTAGATAGTTGGGGTCTAGATAGTTGGGGGTCTAGATAGTTGGGCTCTAGATAGTTGGGGTCTAGATAGTTGGGCTCTAGATAGTTGGGGTCTAGATAGTAGGGGTGTAGATAGTTGGGGTCTAGATAGTAGGGGTGTAGATAGTTGGGCTCTAGATAGTTGGGGTCTAGATAGTTGGGGGTCTAGATAGTTGGGGTCTAGATAGTTGGGCTCTAGATAGTTGGGGTCTAGATAGTTGGGGTCTAGATAGTTGGGGTCTAGATAGTTGGGGTCTAGATAGTTGGGGTCTAGATAGTTGGGGTCTAGGTAGTTGGGGTGTAGATAGTTGGGCTCTAGATAGTTGGGCTCTAGATAGTTGGGCTCTAGATAGTTGGGGTCTAGATAGTTGGGGTCTAGATAGATGGGGTGTAGATAGTTGGGGTCTAGATAGTTGGGGTCTAGATATTTTAGGTCTAGATAGTTGGGGTCTAGATAGTTGGGGTCTAGATAGTTGGGCTCTAGATAGTTGGGGTCTAGATAGTTGGGGTGTAGATAGTTGGGGTGTAGATAGTTGGGCTCTATATAGTTGGGATCTAGATAGTTGGGGTCTAGATAGATGGGGTGTAGATAGTTGGGCTCTAGATAGTTGGGGTCTAGATAGTTGGGATCTAGATAGTTGGGGTGTAGATAGTTGGGGTGTAGATAGTTGGGGTGTAGATAGTTGGGGTGTAGATAGTTGGGGTCTAGATAGTTGGGGTCTAGATAGTTGGGGTCTAGATAGTTGGGGTGTAGATAGTTGGGGTCTAGATAGTTGGGGTCTAGATAGTTGGGGTCTAGATAGTTGGGCTCTAGATAGTTGGGGTCTAGATAGTTGGGCTCTAGATAGTTGGGGTCTAGATAGTAGGGGTGTAGATAGTTGGGGTCTAGATAGTAGGGGTGTAGATAGTTGGGCTCTAGATAGTTGGGGTCTAGATAGTTGGGGTCTAGATAGTTGGGGTCTAGATAGTTGGGCTCTAGATAGTTGGGGTCTAGATAGTTGGGGTCTAGATAGTTGGGGTCTAGATAGTTGGGGTCTAGATAGTTGGGGTCTAGATAGTTGGGGTCTAGATAGTTGGGGTCTAGGTAGTTGGGGTGTAGATAGTTGGGCTCTAGATAGTTGGGCTCTAGATAGTTGGGCTCTAGATAGTTGGGGTCTAGATAGTTGGGGTCTAAATAGTTGCGCTCTAGATAGTTGGGGTCTAGATAGTTGGGCTCTAGATAGTTGGGGTGTAGATAGTTGGGGTGTAGATAGATGGGGTGTAGATAGTTGGGCTCTTGATAGTTGGGGTCTAGATAGTTGGGGTCTAGATAGTTGGGTTCTAAATATTTGGGGTGTAGATAGATGGGGTGTAGATAGTTGGGCTCTTGATAGTTGGGGTCTAGATAGTTGGGGTCTAGATAGTTGGGTTCTAAATATTTGGGGTCTAGATAGTTGGGGTCTAGATAGTTGGGCTCTAGATAGTTGGGGTCTAGATAGTTGGGCTCTAGATAGTTGGGGTCTAGATAGTAGGGGTGTAGATAGTTGGGGTCTAGATAGTAGGGGTGTAGATAGTTGGGCTCTAGATAGTTGGGGTCTAGATAGTTGGGGTCTAGATAGTTGGGGTCTAGATAGTTGGGCTCTAGATAGTTGGGGTCTAGATAGTTGGGCTCTAGATAGTTGGGCTCTAGATAGTTGGGGTCTAGATAGTTGGGGTCTAGATAGTTGGGGTCTAGATAGTTGGGGTCTAGGTAGTTGGGGTGTAGATAGTTGGGGTCTAGATAGTTGGGCTCTAGATAGTTGGGGTCTAGATAGTTGGGGTCTAGAAAGTTGGGGTCTAAATAGTTGCGCTCTAGATAGTTGGGGTCTAGATAGTTGGGCTCTAGATAGTTGGGGTGTAGATAGTTGGGGTGTAGATAGATGGGGTGTAGATAGTTGGGCTCTTGATAGTTGGGGTCTAGATAGTTGGGGTCTAGATAGTTGGGTTCTAAATATTTGGGGTCTAGATAGTTGGGGTCTAGATAGTTGGGCTCTAGATAGTTGGGGTCTAGATAGTTGGGCTCTAGATAGTTGGGGTCTAGATACAGTGGGGTAAAAAATTATTTAGTCAGCCACCAATTGTGCAAGTTCTCCCACTTAAAAAGATGAGAGAGGCCTGTAATTTTCATCATAGGTACACGTCAACTATGACAGACAAAATGAGATTTTTTTTCTCCAGAAAATCACATTGTAGGATTTTTAATGAATTTATTTGCAAATTATGGTGGAAAATATGTATTTGGTCAATAACAAAAGTTTCTCAATACTTTGTTATATACCCTTTCTTTTTTAAGTGGGAGAACTTGCACAATTGGTGGCTGACTAAATACTTTTTTTCCCCACTGTACATTTTTCAACTCAATACTTCTTGTTTTGTTTTTTTTAACAGAAATGCACTGAAATGTAAGCTTTAAAAGTGCAAAGTTTTCTCTTTACCTCATAGAAAGAATGTGTGGAATTGCAGGATATTAGCTTTAAAGCTGCAACAACAAAAAATTGCTCTGACACATGAAAACTGCAACATTTCCTCTCCGATGCCTTTAAAATGTTATTTCCCAGGGCCCGAGACTTGGTTAGTCCGGCCATGCACTGCCGGAGTCATAGTAAAACTCATTGTATGCTATTTTTATCTCACTTGAGTTCTCATTATGAGGGGGTCCCTGATGAATTTGCGATCACAAAAGGGATCCAAAAACTTTGAGAACCCCTGACATTCCAGTCAAAGGTTTTAGAACACCTACTCATTCAAGCGTTTGTCTTTCTTTTTACTATTTTCTACATCGTAGAATAATAGTGAAGACATCCAAACTATGAAATAACACATATGGAATCATGTAGTAACCAAAAGTGTTAAACAGATCATCCGTTCACCCACACCTCGTCTCACAAATACACAGAAGTTGGAACCAAAAGCCTCCAATTTGGACTCCAGACCAAAGGACAAATTTCCGCTGGTCTAATATCCATTGCTTGTGTTACTTGGCCCACGCAAGTCTCTTCTTATTAATGGTGTCCTTTGTAGTGGTTTCTTTGCAGCAATTCAACCATGAAGGCCTGATTCACACAGTCTCCTCTGAACAGTTGATGTTGAGATGTGTCTGTTACTTGAACTCTGTGAAGCATTTATTTGGCATGCAATTTCTGAGGCTGGTAACTCTAATGAACTTATCCTCTGCAGCAGAGGTAACTCTGGGTCTTCCATTCCTGTGGCGGTCCTCATGAGAGTCAGTTTCGTCATAGTGCTTGATGATTTTTGCGACTGCACTTGAAGAAACTTTTCAAAGTTCTTGAAATTTTCCGGAGTGACTGACCTTCATGTCTTAAAGTAATGATGGACTGTCATTTCTCTTTGCTTATTTGAGTTGTTCTTGCCATAGTATATGGACTTGGTCTTTTATCAAATAGGGCTATCTCTATATACCCCTCCCCCCCACCTTGTCACAACACAACTGATTGGCTCTGTCATGACTCTGCCTGGGTGAGGATCAAAGACCAGCTTGGTAAATGGCCGACAACAACCCTCTTCATTTTTTATGTTTTATTATTTTTTATTTTATTACTTTTTTAGGTGGTAGATCAGCTTTAATATTGCAGATAGATTGTAACTACCATCAATGTAATTGTCTGCATCACTTCCAATCCCCCATATGGTTTTTTTTCTTCTCACAAATATATATATATATATATATATATATATATACATACATACATACACATACATACATATACATATACATACATATATATCCTTAAAAATATATATATTTTCCTTTATTACTTTCCAACCCCACCACCCCTTCCCTAATTGGAGTAAACTAGTGAACAACAATGCTTAGGCCTCTACTTCCAGCTTGTACATATTATATACATTTTATGGACACAGTCAATTTTACAATAATTATCTTTCTAACTGTGCTCTTTCACAAAAGCTCTCAACCTATAACCTATATACTTATTATGGACACAGTATGCTTTACATGAGTTATCTTGTTGTTATTAGTTGTTGTTAGTTGTTATTAGCCCCATCCTTCAACTCCATTCAACACCTCCCATCTATCTCTTAACACCATCCATATAGGCTTTCTATTTGCCATATATATTTCAACTGTACTGTGATGTTTTACAAAAGTTCTGAACCTTTCTATTCTCATTGTTTCTACAGATTGTAAATTGAAAATAAACATTTTTGTTTAATAAACATTCAATATTATTATATTATTGATCGATTGACTATGACTTTTCAGATCACCCAGTAGTGCTATATGCAGGGTTAGCTCCAGGTAAATATTGCAATCCTTCAGTCTGTGTCCAAAAACAAGCTACAAATGGACAGTACCAAAACAAATGATCTAATGATTCTGTCTCTTCGCAGCAAAATCTGCAGAGCTGAGAAGATTGTATCCCCCATATAAATAACATTCTATTGGTAGCAAAAATTTTGTATAATAATTTAAATTGAAAAATTCTAAGTTTTGAATCCGGTGTCATTTTGCATATCAGTTCATAAACGCTATGCCATGGAATCGGTACGTAAAAAATCACCCAACTATTTTGCAATATATATGGGACGGCTGTCAATCCTTTGGTCCTTAAATGAAACAGTTTTTTTTCATCACCATTTTCTTTAACCAATTATGTTCTTTAATGCAAAGCCGATGGACAAGTTCCTTACTTTTTCCCCTTCCACTTTCCTCTTCCATTTTTGCGGTAGTGCTGCAATTATTTGGTTGTAATTTTGGGTAGAGCAGACATTTCCATATTTTTTTGTTAGCTGCATGTGCGACATAACTCCACCAGTCCTACCTATGATATCATTTACGAAGATTGTACCTTTTTAAACATTTTTTCAAAGAATAATGGTTTTTTATCAATTAGTATATTTGAGTTTAACCACAATATTTGTTGCATTATTTGTTCTGTCGTTTCTGGAGGATTAAATTGAAATTGCAACCAACTTTCTATGGCTTGTTTTAGAAATAGTGATATTTGGGAGATTATTTCCTTTTCAAATAACTGAAAGTGAGAGGTTGTAATCTGAATAAAGGGAAAAAGGCCATTCTTGAACATTGGGTGAGACAATCTTACTAATTTGCTAGAGAACCAGTTCGGATTTAAGTATAACTTTTGTATGACTGAAGCTTTTAGTGATAGGTCCAATGCTTTAATATTTAATAATTTCTGTCCTCCGAATTCATATTCATTATATAAATAGGCCAGTTTAATTTTGTATAGCTTGCCGTTCCAAATAAAATGGAATAATTTTTTCTCATATAATTTAAGAAACAGTTCGCTAAGCGTAGGCAAGACCATAAGCAAATAGGTAAACTGGGATAATACTAAAGAGTTAATCAGGGTGATTTTTCCACAAATTGACAGGTATTTACCTTTCCATGGTAGCAAGATCTTATCTATTTTTGCTAACTTTCTATTAATATTTATTGGAGTGAGATCATTTATTTCATTTGGAATATGTATTCCGAATATATCCACATCACCATCAGACCATTTTATTGGTAAACTACATGCAACATTTTAATTTTTTTGTGATCCAATACGTAATATAGTACATTTATCATAATTTGGTTGTAATCCAGAGAGGTTAGAAAATTTATCTAGATCCTCTATGAGGCTGTGGAGGGATTCAAGTTGTGGATTTAAAAGAAAACATGACTCATCAGCATACAATGACACCTTTGTTTTTAAGCCCTGGATTTCTAATCCCTTGATATTATTGTTGGATCTGATTTTAATAGCTAACATCTTGATGGCCATAATAAATAGATATGCTGATGGTGGACAACCTTGTTTCACTCCTCTTGACAGTTTAAAACTTTCGGAGACATAGCCATTATTTACTATTTTACACCTAGGGTTACTATACATGATTTTAACCCTTTTTATAAGAGATTCTCCAAAATTGAAATGCTCCAGGCATTTAAATATAAACCCAAGTCGTACTTTATCAAATGCCTTTTTAAAGTCTGCTATGAATAGCACGACTGGTTTCCCATATTTTTCATGGTGTTCTATTGTTTCCAGTACTTGCCTTATATTTTCTCCAATGTATCGTCCATGTAAAAAACCTGCCTGATTAGAATGAATAATGTCCGACAATACCTTTTTAATTCTATGCGCTATACATTTTGCTAGAATTTTAGCATCACAACACTGAAGTGTAAGGGGCCACCAATTTTTTTAATGGACTGGATCTTTATATTTTCCACTTGTATCCTGTTTCAGTAATAATGAAATCAGACCTTCTTCTTGAGTGTCTGATAATCTCCATTTACATAGGAGTGGTTAAAACATGCTAATAACGGTCCTCTGAGTATATCAAAAAAGGTTTGGTATACCTCGACTGGTATGCCATCCAACCCTGGAGTTTTCCTGGACCTAAAGTCTTTAATTGCATCCAGAAGTTCCTCCTCTGTAATTTCACCTTCACATGAGTCTTTCTGTGTGGCTGTTAATTTTACATTATCAATAAAAAAAAAAAATCCACAATTAGCTTCAGTTAGAGGAGATGGAGGCAACTGAAGTGAAAACATATACTTAAAGTACTTTTCTTCTTCCTTCAAAATATAATTTGGTGAATCAAGGGTGACTCCGTCATTTGTAACCAGTTTCAGTAAATTATTTTTGGTAGCATTTCAATGTTGAAGATTAAAAAATAATTTAGTGCATTTTTCCCCATAGTCCATCCAGTTTGCTTTATTTTTATAATATATTACACTTGATCTTTCTTGAATAAGTTCCTCCATTTCTTTTTGTTTTTTCTGAGCCTCTATGTTACAGTTTTTATTGCTATGTATCTGTTCTGTTAGACTTTCTATTTCCTTTCTTAGTATAAACTCTTTTGACCTAAATTGCTTTTGTTTTTGAGATGAGTACTGAATTGCATGGCCTCTAAAGGCACATTTAAAAGTGTCCCATACAATGAGGGGATTTGCTGTACCTATGTCATGTCGGAAAATTTTTGTTATAAATTCCTCTGTCCTAGTTAAAAACAAGTTATCATCCAATAGGCTTTGATGAAATGTCCAATATCCTCGCCCACCTGGAAATTCAGTAAGAGTAATGTATATGCCAATTATATGATGGTCCGACCGCATTCTGTCCCCAATCAACACTTTTTAAACTTTTGGTGCCAACGAGAATTACATAAGAAAGAAGTCAAGACAACTAGCTTGATTCAGTCTCCGCCATGTATATCTCACTAGATCAGGATATTTAAGCCTCCATATATCCACTAGTTCTAATGTATCCATGACATTCATGATTTCCTTAAGAGCATGAGGGTGATAATTTGTAGTGTGATTTCCTTTACGATCCATTGAGCTATTTAAAACAGTATTATAGTCTCCACCATAATAATAGTCTTGTTTTGCTTGCAAGGTTGATAATTTATTATATATATTTTCAAAGAAGCGTGGATCATCATTATTTGGTTTGTAAAGGTTAATGAGCCATATTTGTTTATGGTCCAAAAACATATTTAAAATAATCCATCTATCTTGCGGATCTGCTTGGACAATTTGCACATTCAGATCGAAATTACTGTTAATTAATATCATCACCCCTTTTGAGTTTCTTAGCCCATGGGAGAAGTATACCCCCCCATTCCCTTTACCACGACAACTTCATCTAGAATTGCTGAATGGGTTTCCTGTATACAATAGATATTATATTCCTTCTCTTTGAGCCATGTAAATATTGTTCTTCTTTTGTTATTATCTGCTAAACCATTACAATTATAACTGGCTATACTTATTTCACCACATACCATAATGAGATACAAGTTTCAAATCTATTTATCATTGTATATGATTGTAAATTTAACAATAAAAAATACCATAGTGATTGAGTGTCTATATAACTGTACCATGATATTTGCATTGCTACTAAGTAACCCTCCAATTGTTCTCAACTATTCCCCCCGCTAAAGCCCCTCCCCATCCCAAGTTGGGCCGTCATCCCAGTGATCAGCAAACCAACCCCGTCCCCCCGGATCCCTAGGCCCCCGAGAGGCCCTGACCAATCCTTTGAAAACAGCACACAGTGCCCCCCACAAAACAGAAGCAGGTCAACCGCCAAAAGCATTTCCAATGCTCTCACCTCAATATATATATATATATAGCTATTTAAAAATATGTATCTATTCAAATATCTTGCATATCTTAATTTCCATCATTATCAATTAATATGCGTAACAATGTTGGCAGTTCATGCGTAGGATTGTTACCTATAACCCGGATTGCCATTGTATTACATTACATTTTTGTCAAGCAATTATTATTTTAGCAAACAATTATTGTGGTTCATCCTATATTCTCCCTAACATCCTTACCCCCCTTGCAACAGATGTGGGATAAACACACACACGCACACACACACACACACACACACACACACACACACACACACACACACACACACACACACACACACACATACTCTAACACACTCAACCCCTTTCCTCCACAATTAACCATAAGATCAGATGCTCAAAGGTTGCTACATCCCAGAGCCCAACTCAGGAAAGGACCTGATTTATGAATGCATATAGAGTTACTGCTGTTTAAGAAAGCATGCAAGATTGAGCAAAAATTGAAAACAAAGTGAGATTTGATTAATCTATGTCAAAACCTAGGTGATGGAGATCAGATCCACCCTCTTTCCCTGAGACACAAACACTCTGGTCCCCCGTTGTAACCATCTTTCCCAAGCATCTCCGTGCAGTCAGACCTTTGATTATTTTGTGCCACAAGGGCCACAATAATATGCCCCCTCTCTGATTATCCGAGTGTGATCCCCTCCCCATGGGTTACTGCAGCCAGTGTTGCCAGCACTGCCACTACCTGGGTGGGGGTACCCCACCGGAATCCCCACCGGCTAGGTACAAGGTCGTCAAGGTTCTCATTAGCAGCTTTGAGAATTTCCTTGTATATTATGCTCTCCCATCAGGGGGCTCTGGCTTTGTAGGACCAACCCTGCCAGGCAGGCTCAGAATCTTGAGGGGGCAGTGCTGCTCAAGTAGGTCTCTGACCGCATTTATTTTTCTGTTTTGGCTGCATATAGGCAACTCACAGCAGGGCTATAAAACAGATGGGGACTTCTCTTTCGTGTTTGGGTCGCTGGGGTGGGTGTCTAGGGTTGGGTCGCTGGGGTGGGTGTCTAGGGTTGGGTCGCTGGGGTGGGTGTCTAGGGTTGGGTCGCTGGGGTGGGTGTCTAGGGTTGGGTCGTTGGGGTGGGTGTCTAGGGTTGGGTTGCTGGGGTGGGTGTCTAGGGTTGGGTCGCTGGGGTGGGTGTCTAGGGTTGGGTCGCTGGGGTGGGTGTCTAGGGTTGGGTCGCTGGGGTGGGTGTCTAGGATATAGGGTTGGGGATCGTTCCATCATGATAGGACAATAAAATGTTTATTAGATGTCTACTTTATTTTAAAATGTATATTCCTCTCACAACACCTGCTCACAGACACACGTTGGTTCTGGGATATGCAACCATTTCCTTTCTCACTCACTTAATGCCACACTTTTTCAAACACAAGTACGCACACCACACACCTTCCATCACAATACATCCACACATACCCACATACTGTGCCTTCTGTGTCTTCTGCTTGCTATGTTTTTATCTCCACTATGTTGATTGAGTACTTGTATTCTAATTAGTTGTATTTGAAGATGTATTATTTTGCTTGTTATCTTTTCTTGTAATACCGTCTTATCCCTTTATAAAATACTATAAATGTGCTTTATTATTACAATCCCTATCATGGCTAGTATTGGGTGTTCCATTATTCGACTCCTCTATTAGAACTTTCAGAATAGCCATGGAGTAGTCTTTGTGTCGCGGAACATTTGGTTGTCAATATACAGTTTATCGACAACGAGAGCAACACGCTTCCCTTTTAATCTAATTTCCTTGAAGATTGGGTACAGAACTTTGCGCCGTTCTGCAATCTCCCTCGGGAACTGATCATTCATGCCTATTTTCGTGCCAGCAAGTCTTTTACCTAGGCTTTTAACCATTACTTTATCCTTAAAGAAAGCAAATTTGGCAAAGATTGGACGCTCATATCTCTGTCCTCTTTGTCTGAAACGGTGTACACGTTCGAGTTGGATTTTATCGACAGCCTCGAGTGGGATTTGAAGCGCTGTAAGAAAGAAGCCCTTCACAATTGTTTTGGTAACCTCTCCTTCTTTTTCTTGGATACCCGTAAGTACTAGATTATCTCTCATCGATCTAGTTTGTATGTCTATTAAGGCTTCTCTCAGAAAGTTGTTCCTTAACGTCCATTTCTATCTTAGTGACTGTCCCTTATAGTTTTTCTGTATCACTCTCCATTATCACAGCTTTTCCATCACTCATTTCAAGACTCGCCTTCAACTCTTTTACATCCTTACTGACCAACTCCAGTATGCCCAGTTTGTCATTTATCGACTTCAACAGGTCGCTTTCCACACTTACCAGTCCCAGTGGTGAAAAGCATAAATCATTGATTCTCCTCGTTTATCCTCCGTCATGTTTGAGTGTTGCTTGTTGTTGTAATATTTGTCGATACATTTATCTAGCCTTATGATTTGTTTTGTGTTATTATCCAGATTGAATGTTATTACCCGCGAATATAGGAAGTGCTAATATTTAGTCTAACATACTGATATTGAATATTATCTTGAAGTGATTCGCACCGCTGTGTATTCAATACGCCATCTTGTCTACCGGATGTTCACGGTTTTGACACCTAAATACTACCATAAATTAGAGATAGGAGAGTCTATCTCTGGCCTCTAGTATGGTGAAAGGAATGTCCTTTGTTTCAGAGACTTTTGCCGCCAAAAACTTCAACATCCAACAATGAACATTGGGACAATATATCTCAACATCCAAACGTTGGGAATGATGAGAAATGGAATATGGAAAATGTATGTATATTTTGTGATGTCATAAAAAATAGTATAAAGGTGTTATAACGAAAACATTGTAACTTGAAGTGCTTTTACACCATGTTTATCAGGTTGACATCCTTTACGTTGTGTAGAAAATATCAAGGAGGAAGACAATGTTTTCGTGAAGACGGGAATGTGATTTGAGCTTTCTAACAAAATCATAGTGATGATAATACTTTTGCCTCGTAACTAGCCACGCCCGAGGGAGCTCAGAGAGCGTGTCAGTATGACGGAAACGCCCCTCTTTACCAGAGTGCATAAAAGACTGAGATAAGAATTATCAGATCAGACTAGACGGACCTCAAGCTGCAGCTGTTGTCCATATTGGTCCCGACCCTGAAAATCAACACGAGGTGAAGACGACAAAGTTGCCTCCACTAACAATCAATGTTACGGCTGAGTAGCTGTTGTAAGTACTGTATCTAAGGAGGTGAATTTAAGTGGGACCATCCTGTTATTCTCTTCAAACCATCGTCTACTACACTGCTCTCATCACCCCACAGGGGATCATCGACACGGCTGATTAGCTGTCCTCAGAAGACCACTTCCATAACGAGTGAAAGTAAACAGACGACTAAGAAGAAGGACATTGTGACCTCTTGTGGACAATCTGAGCCTTACATCTGAACCTTACATCTAAAAGGCCATCCGAAAAGAGAAGGCCCAATCGACCCTTACCACGAAGGCCTGGGTCCAACAGAGACGACGAAGACAAACACGTAAATACATGCATTACTTCTTACCAAACGGGCGGCAGTTCTGGCAAAGTATAAGGATTACTATGAGCTTAGGTCCATGTGTATCCAAGTGTTTCTCTCTCTCTCTCTCTCTTTAACTCGCCATCTTTTGTAAAAAGTGTCATATTCTGTTAGGCCGCTAGGGACCCGTTTTCATTGTATTACGTTTCTAATCCCTACCTATACCTTGTATGTGTTTGTATCTTGTGTTATAATTTTTTATTAGTTAGTAAATAAATACGGAATGATCAGTAATACATTTACATTTTAGTCATTTAGCAGACGCTCTTATCCAGAGCGACTTACAGTTAGTGAGTGCATTATTATTTTAATTTTTTAATACTGGCCCCCCGTGGGTAACGAACCCACAACCCTGGCGTTGCAAACGCCATGCTCTACCAACTGAGCTACGTCCCTGCCGGCCATTCCCTCCCCTACCCTGGACGACTTGTGCGCCGCCCCAAATTCCTGTTGAGTTAATTGTTACATGATTAATTTAATCTAGTAACAATTAAACACATTAGGTAATTATTCGATAAATAATAGTCATCACAATAATGAAAGGCACGTCACGACAGCTCAAACGCATTAAGAAGGAAATCAATTCCACAAATTAACTTTTAAGAAGGCACACCTGTTAATTGAAATGCATTCCAGGTGACTACCTCATGAAGCTGGTTGAGAGAATGCCAAGAGTGGGCAAAGCTGTCATCAAGGCAAAGGGTGGCTACTTTGAAGAATCTCAAATATGAAATATATTTTGATTTGTTTAACACTTTTTTGGTTACTACATGATTCCATATGTGTTATTTCATAGTTTTGATGTGTTCACTATTATTCTACAATGTAAAAATGTGTACAAATAAAGAAAAACCATTGAATGAGTAGGTGTTCTAAAACTTTTGACCGGTAGTGTATTTACAACTATCCACTTTCATTCCTATGTGCCTTCAGAAAGTATTCAGACCACTTGCCTTTTTCCACATTTTATTGCGCTACAGCTTTATTCTAAAATATATATATATTTAAACAATCCTCAGCAACCTACACACAATACCCCATAATGACAAAGCAAAAACAGGTTTTTAGTAATGTTATATAAAATATACCTTATTTACATAAGTATTCAGACCCTTTCCTATGAGACTCGAAATTGAGCTCAGGTGCATCCTGTTTCCATTGATCATCCTTGAGATGTTTCTACAACTTGATTGGAGTCCACCTGTGGTAAATTCAATTGATTGGACATGATTTGGAAAGGCACACACCTGTCCATATAAGGTCCCACAGTTGACAGTGCATGTCAGAGCAAAAACAAAGCCTTGAGGTCGAAGGAATTGTCCGTAGAGCTCTGAGAAAGGATTGTGTCGATACACAGATCTGGGAAAGGGTACCAAACAATGTCTGCAGCATTGAAGGTCTCCAAGAACACAGTGTCCTCAATCATTCTTAAATGGAAGAAGTTTGGAACCACCAAGACCCTTCCTAGAGCTGGCCGCCCGGTAGTGTATATATATCTTTTTTTTGATACCTAGAGGGATCCTAAAATTCAAAATCAAATAGCTAAATGATCCATGGAATGACCATCTTAAAACAATTCCTTATGTCAGTTTAGAACCATCCACAAAATAAATCATGAGGAATAAGGATTTGATGTGTCTGTCCTATCCAGAGAGGGTTCTACATTGAATCTAAAAAAGAGGTCTACCTGGATCCAAAAGGGTTCTACCTGGAACCAAAAGGGTTCTACCTGGATCCAAAAGGGTTCTACCTGGAACCAAAAGGGTTCTTCCTGGAACCAAAAGGGTTCTACCTGGATCCAAAAGGGTTCTACCTGGAACCAAAAGGGTTCTACCTGGAACCAAAAGGGTTCTACCAGGAAACAAAAGGGTTCTACCGGGAACCGAAAAAGGTAATCCTAAGGGGACAGCCGGGGAACCATTTGCAACCCTTTTTGTAAGAGTGTATGAGACGGGGGAGAGGGGTGGGCCTGGGCAGGCCACATGTTGGTGTGTGATAGGAGAGCGACATCACTACCTATTTAATCTCAGATCCTATACCAAGGCAGGATCGGAGCTCGACATCACTGCCTATTTAATCTCAGATCCTATACCAAGGCAGGATAGGAGCTCGACATCACTGCCTTTTTATTCTCAGAGCCTATACCAAGGCAGGATAGGAGCTCGACATCACTGCCTATTTAATCTCAGATCCTATACCAAGGCAGGATAGGAGCGTGACATCACTGCCTATTTAATCTCAGATCCTATACCAAGGCAGGATAGGAGCTCGACATCACTGCCTATTTCATCTCAGATCCTATACCAAGGCAGGATAGGAGCTCGACATCACTGCCTATTTAATCTCAGATCCTATACCAAGGCAGGATAGGAGCTCGACATCACTGCCTATTTAATCTCAGATCCTATACCAAGGCAGGATAGGAGCTCGACATCACTGCCTATTTATTCTCAGAGCCTATACCAAGGCAGGATAGGAGCTCGACATCACTGCCTATTTATTCTCAGATCCTATACCAAGGTAGGATAGGAGCTCGACATCACTGCCTATTTAATCTCAGATCCTATACCAAGGCAGGATAGGAGCGTGACATCACTGCCTATTTAATCTCAGATCCTATACCAAGGCAGGGTAGGAGCTCGACATCACTGCCTATTTAATCTCAGATCCTATACCAAGGCAGGATAGGAGCTCGACATCACTGCCTATTTAATCTCAGATCCTATACCAAGGCAGGGTAGGAGCGTGACATCACTGCCTATTTAATCTCAGATCCTATACCAAGGCAGGATAGGAGCTCGACATCACAACAGACCAAGGCAGGACAGGAGCTCGACATCACTGCCTATTTAATCTCAGATCCTATACCAAGGCAGGATAGGAGCTAATTCCAATAGTTCCAGATTATACAGCAAATAAAGGACGTTATTGTCACCAATAAACAGTAAATGGGGGGGCGTTTTTCAGGCTGAGTACTAATGCTCGTTCATGAACAGTTTTATGACAGGTCTGATTTATAACGGGAAACATGCATATGTATGGTGGGCCCCAAGTTTACACATTCAGAGTAACATTTATAAATGAGGCCCCAGGTCTTTCACCTAGAGGTCCAATGTGTCATCATCAAACTGGCCTATAGCATGACTGGCTTATAACATCACTGGCCTATAACAACTTCAACTACCTCAACTAGCCGGTGCCCCCCGCACATTGACTTTGCACCGGTACCCCCCTGTATATATAGCCTCCCTACTGTTATTTTATTTTACTTCTGCTCTTTTTTTCTCAACTCTTTTTTTGTTGTTGTTGTTTTATTTTACTTTTTTATTAAAAATAAATGCACTGTTGGTTAAGGGCTGTCAGTAAGCATTTCACTGTAATGTCTGCACCTGTTGTATTCGGCTCATGTGGCCAATACAATTTGATTTGATTTGATTGTTTTTAACATGACTGGCCTATAACATGACTGGTCTATATCATGACTGGTCTATATCATGACTGGTCTATATCATGACTGGTCTATATCATGACTGGTCTATATCACGACTGGGCTATATCACGACTGGTCTATATCACGACTGGTCTATATCATGACTGGTCTATATCATGACTGGTCTATATCATGACTGGTCTATATCATGACTGGTCTATATCATGACTGGTCTATATCACGACTGGGCTATATCATGACTGGTCTATATCATGACTGGTCTATAACATGACTGGTCTACAACATGACTGAACTATATCATGACTGGCCTATATCATGACTGATCTATATCATGACTGGCCTATATCATGATTGACCTATATCATGACGGGTCTATATCATGACTGATCTATATCATGACTGGTCTATATCATGACTGGTCTATAACATGACTGGTCTATATCATGACTGGTCTATAACATGACTGGTCTATATCATGACTGAACTATATCATGACTGGTCTATAACATGACGGGTCTATATCATGACTGGTCTATAACATGACTGGTCTATATCATGACTGGTCTATATCATGACTGGTCTATATCATGACTGGTCTATATCATGACTGCCTCTGCAGCACACTGACTATACTGAACCAAATGCAAAGGTCAAGGTCCTTTTCATATGGCCCAAAGCCTATCTGTAAAGGCACATTGACTGTACTGTAGCCTACTGTACAAACGTTGCACTACCTATGTGAATGTCAAGTCCCCTTTTTATATGCAGGTCTGTTGCATGGTAACAGAGCAGAGATAGAGGAAAAACAGCTATTTGTTTTTTTTTGTTAAACATTCATTCCAAAGTGACTTTAGAGGTCAGAGGAAATGTAGATCCATTAGAATTATGAAAGCAGTCTTCTGGCATTTTCTAAAGGAAGCAGAGAGAGAGAGAGAGAGACAGAGAGAGAGAGAGAGAGAGAGAGAGAGAGAGACGGGGAGACAGATTGTTGATGCTATATATTAGCCATTGAGAGGCTTTAAAGCCACCGGTCGGCCATATTGGCACTCCCCAGTAGGAGCAGTTCTCCAAAGACTGGTCAGCTGAGGATAGTCAAGAAAACGATGAGCACGGTTCAATGGGGGCAGAAGGTCGTGTGTTGTTGTGATTCTGGATGGCCAGATGGCTAGCAACAATGACAAGAAGCTGCCTTGTGGGGAATCGTAGGTGGCTCTTTTCAGCTAGTTTAATCTTGTTCTTGATACCATGTCTTGTTTTGAGGTGTTTTGACTGATGTCACGTCTATGCTAATATGGTTACATTTGCTAGCTAGCTAACAAACAACTGTAACGATGTATTTGAGAGACAACAAGTGGTCATTGTTCAACTTTATTTATGTTTTCAATAAACATTGGAGATTAAATATAGTTCACAATCCCGTCTGTTTTGCCCCATAGTTGCGAACGTGTCGGTTTTGTTTCTAAACAACCAACCCGTCTATAGGAATTAATGGAATTCTACAGTATTTCAAATAAGTTTCAAGTTTTATTGCCAGGTACAGAAGTACAGTGAAAGGCCTTTCTTTCCTAAAAATGCAGGAATCAATATCAGTAGTAAAGATATTATACTGTAAAATAAAGTCATGTAGAACAAAAACACACGAGAAACAGAAATAAGAAGAACAGCAGAAAGTAAGTCAGCTATATTTAGTACCATATTTATAGTGGAGTGATAGAGGTAGATATGTATAGGGGTAAGGTAACTAGGCATCAGGGTATATGATAAACAGAGTAGAAGCAGCTATATAATGATTGTATATGTGTGTGTGTGTTTAGAGTCAGTATAAATGTGTGTGCATGTTATGTGAGTGTAAGCAAATTAAGTGTGTGTGTGTGTGTGGGTGGGTGTGAGAGTGTGTGTGTGTGTGTGTGTGTGTGTGTGCATGTGTGTAGAGTCAGTATGAATGTGTGTGCATGTAATGTGTGTGTGTGAGCAAATTAAGTGTGTTTGTGTGCGTGTGTGTGTGTGTGTGTGCTTCGTGTAGGCTAACCCTGGCGTGACGTTTTGATAACCATATAAATCTCTCTAGGACAAGGTTACTTTTATCAATATATTGTTTTCTGCTCTTCTTGCTTTTCCAACTCGGAGAACGAGAGCAACATTAATATAAAAAGTATTATTTAAAAAATAATAGCAAACAAAACAGAAAATAGCAAACAGACTGACAGCAGCTGCCTCTGTTCAACTCTCCAGTGCTGGTCCAGCCAGGCTTTCAGAAGCTTTGCCTTCACACAGCCTGTCCGCCCGCTCTGTGGTGTCCGGGTGGTTCTAAATCCAGTCGACTTAAACCTCCTAACAGCCTACCCGTCCGCTCTAAAGAGTCTGCATGGTCCTAAAGCACACCGATGCCGTTTTTTGGTATCACAGTGCAATGATAAAACTGGGGGGGACAAAAATGCAATTTCAGAATGTCGGGGCATCATGACCCCTCCCCCCCGTCCCAAGTGAAAATTGCGCCCCTGCTTATTTCACCTTTTGTTGTGTTACAGCCTGAATTCAAAAATGATTAAATCATTTTTTCTCTCACCCATCTACACACAATACACAATAACGACAAAGTGAAAACATGTTTTGGGATTTTTTGCCAATTTATTGAAAATGAAATACAGAAATATCACACCCTTCGGTTAATACGTTGTAGAAGCACCTTTGGTGGCGATTACAGCTGTGAGTCTTTTCTGGGTAAGTCTCTAAGTGCTTTGTACACCTGGATTGTACAATATTTGCCAATTATTCATTTAGAAATTCTTCAAGCTCTGTGAAGTTGATCCTTGATCATTGCTAGGCAGCAATTTTCAAGTCTTGCCATAGATTGTCAAGTCAATTTAAGTCCAAACTGTAATTAGGCCACTCAGGAACATTCAATGTCATCTCGGTAAGCAACTCCAGTGTAAATTTGGCCATGTGTTCTAGGTTATTGCTAAACACATGGCCAAATGTGAATTTGTCTCCCAGTGTCTGTTGGAAAAAAGACTGAAGCAGGTTTTCCTCTTGGATTTTGCCTGTGCTTATAGCTGTATTCTGTTTCTTTTTATCCTGAAAACTCCCTAGTCCTTGCCGATGACAAGCATACCCATAACATGATGCAGTTGGATTTGCCCCAAACATAACGGTTTGTATTCAGGACAAAAAAGTTCATTTCTTTGCCACATTTTTTACAGGATTACTTAAGTCCCTTGTTGCAAACAGGATGCATGTTTTGGAATATTTTTATTCTGTACAGGCTTCCTTCTGTTCACTCTGTCATTTAGATTAGGTTAGTATTGTGGAGTAACTACAATGTTGTTGATCCATCCTCAGTTTTCTCATATCACAACCATTAAACTATGGAACTGTTTTAAAATCACCATTGGCCTCATGGTGAAATCCCTGAGCAGTTTCCTTCCTCTCTGGCAACTGAGTTAGGAAGGACGCCTGTATCTTCGTTGACAAACCATCCAAAGTGTAATGAATAACTTCACCGTGCTCAAAGGGATATTCAGTGTCTGTTTTTTCTTTTTCTTTTTTTATCTGCCAATAGGTGCCCTTCTTTGCGAGGCATTAAAAAACCTCCCTGGTCTTTGTGGTTGAATCTGTGCTTGAAATTCACTGCTTGATTGAGGGACTTTACAGATAATTGTATGTGTGGGGTACAGAGATGAGGTAGTCATTCAACATTCATGTTAACCACTATTATTGAACACAGAATGAGACCATGCAACCTATTATGCGATTTGTTCAGCACATCTTTACTCCTGAACTTATTTAGGCTTACCATAACAAAGGGGTTGAATACCTATTGACTCAAGACATTTAAGATTTTAATTTTTTATTAATTTCTCAAATAACATAAAAATCTCAATTTAATCAATTTAAAATTCAGGCTGTAACACAACAACATTTGGAAAAAAATTAAGGATTGTGAATATTTTCTGAAGGCACTGTAAACCCTGGATTGCTGATGCCCACCCCACCCTATCCCACCCCATCCCATCCCACCCTATCCCACCCCATCCCACCCCATCCCATCCTATCCCACCCCATCCCATCCCACCCTATCCCACCCCACCCTACCCCACCCCACCCCATCCCACCCCACCCCACCCTATCCCATCCCACCCTACCCCATCCCATCCCACCCTATCCCACCCCACCCTATCCCACCCCATCCCACCCCATCCCACCCCCACCCCACCCCATCCCACCCCATCCCACCCCACCCCATCCCACCCTATCCCATCCTACCCCATCCCACCCTACCCTACCCCACCCCATCCCACCCTATCCCACCCTACCCCACCCCATCCCACCCTATCCCATCCCACCCTACCCCACCCCATCCCACCCCACCCCATCCCACCCTACCCCACCCCACCCCATCCCATCCCATCCCACCCTATCCCATCCTATCCTTGTGATGAGAGACTACTTGAGGCTGAGCACTATAGCAAACAATGCTGTTAGATTTATATCTTGGAGGCTCAACACTGGCTCAATACTGTTAAATTTATATCTTGGAGGCTCAACGATGGCTCAATGTTGTTAAATTTATATCAGGAGGCTCAACAATGGCTCAATACTGTTAAATTTATAACAGGAGACTCAACGCTGGCTCAAGGCTATGGGTTGCTGAGCACCCAGGAAAGGGTACAGAAGATGGGTGGGATGAGTCCACCAGCCAGGGTGTTCAATCAAACAGAACAGCTGCAGCTGGTACTTATTCATTTATAGACTTATAATACATTACTTTATGTTTTTCAGATAAACAGGTTGAATAGTGCGTTACTGTTGTTTCCATTGAAATTGCATTGCATTGTGTTTTAGTGGGAGTGATTATAATTTAATTTGTATGCAGAGAAAATATAGTGTACTTACAAGTGTACCTCAGTATAAGATCTGTGCAACACAGACCCAACATACCTACTGGACACGCACTGTCTGAAATGGCACCACATTCCCTATATTTACATTTACATTTTAGTCATTTAGCAGACGCTCTTATCCAGAGCGACTTACAGGTAGATATAGTGCACTACTTTGGACCAGGGCCCACTAAATATGGGTTAGGGTGACATTTGGGACCCATAATCTGGTGGTTCGTCGTCCTTTAATGTCACTTCTGTACAACTTGTATTAAGTTCAAAAACTTCAATTTACTGTAATGAGAAGGGGGGCCGTTAGTTGTTAATAGATAGGAGATGGGAGCACTGAAGAGAAGAGTTCAGGAGAAGATAGGAGAAGAGAGTTGAGGAGATGAGTTGAGGAGAAGAGAAGAGAGGAGAGGAGAGGAGTTGAGTAGAAGAGAGGAGAGGAGTTGAGGAGAAGAGAGGAGAGGAGTTGAGGAGAAGAGAGGAGAAGAGAGGAGAGGAGAGGAGTTGAGTAGAAGAGAGGAGAGGAGTTGAGAAGAGGAGAGAAGTTGAAAGGAGAAGAGAGGAGTTGAGGAGAGGAGAAGAGAAGAGAAGAAGAGAAGAGAGGAGAGGAGAGAAGTTGAAAGGAGAAGAGAGGAGTTGAGGAGAGGAGAAGAGAAGAAGAGAAGAGAGGAGAGGAGAGAAGTTGAGGAGATGAGAGGGGACGGGGTTGTGATTCATGGTCTGCCCATAGATAAAACATGATCTCTTTCCCAAACGGCACCCTTTTCCCTACATAGTGCACTACTTTTGGCCAGGGCCCTGTCAAAGTAGTGCACTATGTAGGGAATAGGGTGCTATTATCTAATTCACTGTCTGATCACCTGAATGGCAAATTGGCAGTGGCTCTGGGGGACCTGTTATGGTGCACCTTCCTCCTCCCATAGTGTGTCAGCCTGCCAGGAGACTATCTGAAGATAATCAGTCAGATGTTATGGTAGACCTTCCTCCCATTGTGTGTCAGCCTGCCAGGAGCCTATCTGAAGATAATCAGTCAGATGTTATGGTAGACCTTCCTCCCATTGTGTGTCAGCCTGCCAGGAGACTACAATGAGTTAATTGTTACATTATTAATTTAATCTAGTAACAATTAAACATAGTAGGTCATTATTCTACAGTGAGGGGAAAAAAGTATTTGATCCCCTGCTGATTTTGTACGTTAGGCACTGACAAAGAAATGATCAGTCTGTAATTTTTATGGTAGGTTTATTTGAACAGTGAGAGACAGAATAACAACAAAAAATCCAGACAAATGTATGTCAAAAATGTTATAAATTGATTTGCATTTTAATGAGGGAAATAAGTATTTGACCCCCTCTTAATCAGAAAGATTTCTGTCTCCCAGGTGTCTTTTATACAGGTAACGAGCTGAGATTAGGAGTACACTCTTAAAGGGATTGCTCCTAATCTCAGTTTGTTACCTGTATAAAAGACACCTGTCCACAGAAGCAATCAATCAATCAGATTCCAAACTCTCCACCATGGCCAAGACCAAAGAGCTCTCCAAGGATGTCAGGGACAAGATTGTAGACCTACACAAGGCTGGAATGGGCTACAAGACCATCGCCAAGCAGCTTGGTGAGAAGGTGACAACAGTTGGTGCGATTATTCGCAAATGGAGGAAACACATAATAACTGTCAATCTCCCTCGGCCTGGGGCTCCATGCAAGTTCTCACCTCGTGGAGTTGCAATGATCATGAGAACGGTGAGGAATCAGTCCAGAACTACACGGGAGGATCTTGTCAATGATCTCAAGGCAGCTGGGACCATAGTCACCAAGAAAACAATTGGTAACACACTACGCCGTGAAGGACTGAAATCCTGCAGCGCTCGCTAGGTCCCCCTGCTCAAGAAAGCACATATACAGGCCCGTCTGAAGTTTGCCAATGAACATCTGAATGATTCAGAGGAGAACTGGGTGAAAGTGTTGTGGTCAGATGAGACCAAAATGGAGCTCTTTGGCATCAACTCAACTCGCCGTGTTTGGAGGAGGAGGAATGCTGCCTATGACCTCAAGAACACCATCCCCACCGTCAAACATGGAGGTGGAAACATTATGCTTTGGGGGTGTTTTTCTGCTAAGGGGAAAGGACAACTTCACCGCATCAAAGGGGCGATGGATGGGGCCATGTACCGTCAAATCTTGGGTGAGAACCTCCTTCCCTCAGCCAGGGCATTGAAAATGGGTCATGGATGGGTATTCCAGCATGACAATGACCCAAAACACACGGCCAAGGCAACAAAGGAGTGGCTCAAGAAGAAGCACATTAAGGTCCTGGAGTGGCCTAGCCAGTCTCCAGACCTTAATCCCATAGAACATCTGTGGAGGGAGCTCAAGGTTCGAGTTGCCAAACGTCAGCCTCGAAACCTTAATGACTTGGAGAAAATCTGCAAAGAGGAGTGGGACAAAATCCCTCCTGAGATGTGTGCAAACCTGGTGGCCAACTACAAGAAACGTCTGACCTCTGTGATTGCCAACAAGGGTTTTGCCACCAAGTACTAAGTCATGTTTTGCAGAGGGGTCAAATACTTATTTCCCTCATTAAAATGCAAATCAATTTATGAATTTTTCTGGATTTTTTTGTTGTTATTCTGTCTCTCACTGTTCAAACAAACCTACCATTAAAATTATAGACTGATCATTTCTTTGTCAGTGGGAAAACGTACAAAATCAACAGGGGATCAAATACTTTTTTCCCCTCACTGTATCTGAAGATAATCAGTCAGATGTTATGGTAGACCTTCCTCCCATAGTGTGTCAGCCTGCCAGGAGACTATCTGAAGATAATCAGTCCTGCTTCGGCTCAGTAACAGGCTCCACAGGCTCCATCTCGCTGTTTGCGTCGCAAATGGCACCCTATTCCCTTTGTAGTGCACTACTTTAGATCAAGGCCCATAGGGCACTCTTCAAAAGTAGTGCACTACATAGGGAATAGGGTGCCATTCGGGGCGTATTCTCTCCCTCCACAAAGAGGGCCTGTTATATCCCCAGCTTTAAAAACTGATACATGATTAGCAGCAAAGGGGATAAAAGGGAGACAGAGAGAGGGGGAGGGGGGAGGGGGGAGAGGGGGGGAGAGAGAGAGAGAGGGGGGGGTGTAGAGAGAGAGAGCGGGGGGGAGTGTAGAGAGAGAGAGCAGGGGAGTGTAGAGAGAGAGAGAGAGCGGGGGAGAGAGAGAGGGGGAGTGTAGAGAGAGAGGGGGGAGAGAGAGAGAAAGGGGGGAGTGTAGAGAGAGAGGGGGAGAGAGAGGGGGGAGTATATAGAGAGGGGGAGAGAGAGAGAGATAGGGGGAGTGTAGAGAGAGGGGGGGAGAGAGAGAGAGAGAGAGGGGGAGAGAGAGAGAGGGGGAAGTATATAGAGAGAGAGAGAGAGAAGGGGGAGAGAGAGAGGAGGGAGTATATGAGAGAGGGGGAGGAGAGAGAGAGAGAGAGAGTGGGGAGAGAGAGAGGGGGGGAGAGAGAGATAGGGGGGAAGTGTAGAGAGAGAGAGAGAGGGGGTAGAGAGAGAGGCGGGGAGAAAGTAGAGAGAGAGGATAGGGTCTCCTCTGGGCTCTGCTCCAAGATCACAGGGCGATAGACTGAGTTATAGTTTTATAGGGCTCTAATAACAGTAGAATAAAAAGGGTCCATATTTAGGGTTTGATTAATTTTTGGTTTAGTCAGCGAGAGCGTTTACCTCCTGTTATACTGTAGATGTTCCTGTTATTGGAGAGGGAGTACTATTATCATTTTGTGGGGGATCTTTTGATGTCATAAACTGTGCATGAATCCTTTTCACTCTGTCAGTCTCTTTCTCAAGGCCCTGTCGACCTGAATATAATTCCCTCCTTCCTTGTTTTCAGGATGGGCCTCTGCTCTTTCCTCACAGACAGAGATCTGGGGAAAATAAAGAGGGATTCTTTATCGCTCGCTGCCATCTGTGAAAGCAGCTCTACACATATAATCAATACACAGCCAGGCGCTCAGCTCCCCCCTCTTTCCCCTGGATCCCAAATCAAATGACAACCAACTGAACGCAGAGCTAGTATAGTAACCCTTACCTTCAGCTAGTATAGTAACCCTTACCTTCAGCTAGTATAGTAACCCTTACCTTCAGCTAGTATAGTAACCCTTACCTTCAGCTAGTATAGTAACCCTTACCTTCAGCTAGTATAGTAACCCTTACCTTCAGCTAGTATAGTAACCCTTCCCTTCAGCTAGTATAGTAACCCTTACCTTCAGCTAGTATAGTAACCCTTACCTTCAGCTAGTATAGTAATCCTTACCTTCAGCTAGTATAGTAACCCTTGCCTTCAGCTAGTATAGTAACCCTTACCTTCAGCTAGTATAGTAACCCTTACCTTCAGCTAGTATAGTAACCCTTACCTTCAGCTAGTATAGTAAGCCTTATCTTCAGCTAGTATAGTAACCCTAGTATAGTAACCCTTATCTTCAGCTAGTATAGTAACCCTAGTATAGTAACCCTTATCTTCAGCTAGTATAGTAACCCTAGTATAGTAACCCTTACCTTCAGCTAGTATAGTAACCCTAGTATAGTAACCCTTACCTTCAGCTAGTATAGTAACCCTTACCTTCAGCTAGTATAGTAACCCTTACCTTCAGCTAGTATAGTAACCCTTACCTTCAGCTAGTATAGTAACCCTTACCTTCAGCTAGTATAGTAACCCTTACCTTCAGCTAGTATAGTAACCCTTACCTTCAGCTAGTATAGTAACCCTTACCCTCAGCTAGTATAGTAACCCTTAACTTCAGCTAGTATAGTAACCCTTACCCTCAGCTAGTATAGTAACCCTTACCTTCAGCTAGTATAGTAACCCTTACCTTCAGCTAGTATAGTAACCCTTACCCTCAGCTAGTATAGTAACCCTTACCCTCAGCTAGTATAGTAACCCTTACCTTCAGCTAGTATAGTAACCCTTACCTTCAGCTAGTATAGTAACCCTTACCTTCAGCTAGTATAGTAACCCTTACCTTCAGCTAGTATAGTAACCCTTACCTTCAGCTAGTATAGTAACCCTTACCTTCAGCTAGTATAGTAACCCTTACCTTCAGCTAGTATAGTAACCCTTACCTTCAGCTAGTTTAGTAACCCTTACCTTCAGCTAGTATAGTAACCCTTACCTTCAGCTAGTATAGTAACCCTTACCTTCAGCTAGTATAGTAACCCTTACCCTCAGCTAGTATAGTAACCCTTACCTTCAGCTAGTATAGTAACCCTTACCTTCAGCTAGTATAGTAACCCTTACCCTCAGCTAGTATAGTAACCCTTACCCTCAGCTAGTATAGTAACCCTTACCCTCAGCTAGTATAGTAACCCTTACCCTCAGCTAGTATAGTAACCCTTACCCTCAGCTAGTATAGTAACCCTTACCTTCAGCTAGTATAGTAACCCTTACCTTCAGCTAGTATAGTAACCCTTACCTTCAGCTAGTATAGTAACCCTTACCTTCAGCTAGTATAGTAACCCTTACCTTCAGCTAGTATAGTAACCCTTACCTTCAGCTAGTATAGTAACCCTTACCCTCAGCTAGTATAGTAACCCTTACCTTCAGCTAGTATAGTAACCCTTACCTTCAGCTAGTATAGTAACCCTTACCTTCAGCTAGTATAGTAACCCTTACCTTCAGCTAGTATAGTAACCCTTACCTTCAGCTAGTATAGTAACCCTTACCCTCAGCTAGTATAGTAACCCTTACCCTCAGCTAGTATAGTAACCCTTACCTTCAGCTAGTATAGTAACCCTTACCTTCAGCTAGTATAGTAACCCTTACCTTCAGCTAGTATAGTAACCCTTACCTTCAGCTAGTATAGTAACCCTTACCTTCAGCTAGTATAGTAACCCTTACCCTCAGCTAGTATAGTAACCCTTACCTTCAGCTAGTATAGTAACCCTTACCTTCAGCTAGTATAGTAACCCTTACCTTCAGCTAGTATAGTAACCCTTACCCTCAGCTAGTATAGTAACCCTTACCCTCAGCTAGTATAGTAACCCTTACCTTCAGCTAGTATAGTAACCCTTACCTTCAGCTAGTATAGTAACCCTTACCTTCAGCTAGTATAGTAACCCTTACCTTCAGCTAGTATAGTAACCCTTACCTTCAGCTAGTATAGTAACCCTTACCTTCAGCTAGTATAGTAACCCTTACCTTCAGCTAGTATAGTAACCCTTACCTTCAGCTAGTATAGTAACCCTTACCTTCAGCTAGTATAGTAACCCTTACCTTCAGCTAGTATAGTAACCCTTACCTTCAGCTAGTATAGTAACACTTACCCTCAGCTAGTATAGTAACCCTTACCTTCAGCTAGTATAGTAACCCTTACCCTCAGCTAGTATAGTAACCCTTACCTTCAGCTAGTATAGTAACCCTTACCCTCAGCTAGTATAGTAACCCTTACCTTCAGCTAGTATAGTAACCCTTACCTTCAGCTAGTATAGTAACCCTTACCCTCAGCTAGTATAGTAACCCTTACCTTCAGCTAGTATAGTAACCCTTACCTTCAGCTAGTATAGTAACCCTTACCCTCAGCTAGTATAGTAACCCTTACCTTCAGCTAGTATAGTAACCCTTACCTTCAGCTAGTATAGTAACCCTTACCTTCAGCTAGTATAGTAACCCTTACCTTCAGCTAGTATAGTAACCCTTACCTTCAGCTAGTATAGTAACCCTTAGCTTCAGCTAGTATAGTAACCCTTACCTTCAGCTAGTATAGTAACCCTTACCTTCAGCTAGTATAGTAACCCTTACCTTCAGCTAGTATAGTAACCCTTACCTTCAGCTAGTATAGTAACCCTTACCTTCAGCTAGTATAGTAACCCTTACCTTCAGCTAGTATAGTAACCCTTACCCTCAGCTAGTATAGTAACCCTTACCTTCAGCTAGTATAGTAACCCTTACCCTCAGCTAGTATAGTAACCCTTACCTTCAGCTAGTATAGTAACCCTTACCTTCAGCTAGTATAGTAACCCTTACCTTCAGCTAGTATAGTAACCCTTACCTTCAGCTAGTATAGTAACCCTTACCTTCAGCTAGTATAGTAACCCTTACCCTCAGCTAGTATAGTAACCCTTACCTTCAGCTAGTATAGTAACCCTTACCTTCAGCTAGTATAGTAACCCTTACCCTCAGCTAGTATAGTAACCCTTACCTTCAGCTAGTATAGTAACCCTTACCTTCAGCTAGTATAGTAACCCTTACCTTCAGCTAGTATAGTAACCCTTACCTTCAGCTAGTATAGTAACCCTTACCTTCAGCTAGTATAGTAACCCTTACCTTCAGCTAGTATAGTAACCCTTACCTTCAGCTAGTATAGTAACCCTTAACTTCAGCTAGTATAGTAACCCTTACCTTCAGCTAGTATAGTAACCCTTACCTTCAGCTAGTATAGTAACCCTTACCTTCAGCTAGTATAGTAACCCTTACCTTCAGCTAGTATAGTAACCCTTACCCTCAGCTAGTATAGTAACCCTTACCTTCAGCTAGTATAGTAACCCTTACCCTCAGCTAGTATAGTAACCCTTACCTTCAGCTAGTATAGTAACCCTTACCTTCAGCTAGTATAGTAACCCTTACCTTCAGCTAGTATAGTAACCCTTACCTTCAGCTAGTATAGTAACCCTTACCTTCAGCTAGTATAGTAACTCTACCCTGACTACTGCTCTAACCCTTACCTTCAGCTAGTATAGTAACCCTTACCTTCAGCTAGTATAGTAACCCTTACCTTCAGCTAGTATAGTAACCCTAGTATAGTAACCCTTACCTTCAGCTAGTATAGTAACCCTTACCTTCAGCTAGTATAGTAACCCTTACCTTCAGCTAGTATAGTAACCCTAGTATAGTAACCCTTACCTTCAGCTAGTATAGTAACCCTTACCTTCAGCTAGTATAGTAACCCTTACCTTCAGCTAGTATAGTAACCCTTACCTTCAGCTAGTATAGTAACCCTTACCTTCAGCTAGTATAGTAACCCTTACCTTCAGCTAGTATAGTAACCCTTACCTTCAGCTAGTATAGTAACCCTTACCTTCAGCTAGTATAGTAACCCTTACCCTCAGCTAGTATAGTAACCCTTACCTTCAGCTAGTATAGTAACCCTTACCTTCAGCTAGTATAGTAACCCTTACCCTCAGCTAGTATAGTAACCCTTACCTTCAGCTAGTATAGTAACCCTTACCTTCAGCTAGTATAGTAACCCTTACCTTCAGCTAGTATAGTAACCCTTACCTTCAGCTAGTATAGTAACCCTTACCTTCAGCTAGTATAGTAACCCTTACCTTCAGCTAGTATAGTAACCCTTACCTTCAGCTAGTATAGTAACCCTTACCCTCAGCTAGTATAGTAACCCTTACCTTCAGCTAGTATAGTAACCCTTACCTTCAGCTAGTATAGTAACCCTTACCTTCAGCTAGTATAGTAACCCTTACCTTCAGCTAGTATAGTAACCCTTACCTTCAGCTAGTATAGTAACCCTTACCTTCAGCTAGTATAGTAACCCCTTACCTTCAGCTAGTATAGTAACCCTTACCCTCAGCTAGTATAGTAACCCTTACCTTCAGCTAGTATAGTAACCCTTACCTTCAGCTAGTATAGTAACCCTTACCTTCAGCTAGTATAGTAACTCTTACCTTCAGCTAGTATAGTAACCCTTATCTTCAGCTAGTATAGTAACCCTTACCTTCAGCTAGTATAGTAACCCTTACCTTCAGCTAGTATAGTAACCCTTACCTTCAGCTAGTATAGTAACCCTTACCCTCAGCTAGTATAGTAACCCTTACCTTCAGCTAGTATAGTAACCCTTACCTTCAGCTAGTATAGTAACCCTTACCTTCAGCTAGTATAGTAACCCCTTACCTTCAGCTAGTATAGTAACCCTTACCTTCAGCTAGTATAGTAACCCTTACCTTCAGCTAGTATAGTAACCCTTATCTTCAGCTAGTATAGTAACCCTTACCTTCAGCTAGTATAGTAACCCTTACCTTCAGCTAGTATAGTAACCCTTACCCTCAGCTAGTATAGTAACCCTTACCTTCAGCTAGTATAGTAACCCTTACCTTCAGCTAGTATAGTAACCCTTACCTTCAGCTAGTATAGTAACCCTTACCTTCAGCTAGTATAGTAACCCTTACCCTCAGCTAGTATAGTAACCCTTACCTTCAGCTAGTATAGTAACCCTTACCTTCAGCTAGTATAGTAACCCTTACCCTCAGCTAGTATATTAACCCTAGTATAGTAACCCTTACCTTCAGCTAGTATAGTAACCCTTACCTTCAGCTAGTATAGTAACCCTTACCCTCAGCTAGTATAGTAACCCTAGTATAGTAACCCTTACCTTCAGCTAGTATAGTAACCCTTACCCTCAGCTAGTATAGTAACCCTTACCTTCAGCTAGTATAGTAACCCTTACCTTCAGCTAGTATAGTAACCCTTACCTTCAGCTAGTATAGTAACCCTTACCTTCAGCTAGTATAGTAACCCTTACCCTCAGCTAGTATAGTAACCCTAGTATAGTAACCCTTACCTTCAGCTAGTATAGTAACCCTTACCCTCAGCTAGTATAGTAACCCTTACCTTCAGCTAGTATAGTAACCCTTACCTTCAGCTAGTATAGTAACCCTTACCTTCAGCTAGTATCGTAACCCTTACCTTCAGCTAGTATAGTAACCCTTACCTTCAGCTAGTATAGTAACCCTTACCTTCAGCTAGTATAGTAACCCTTACCTTCAGCTAGTATAGTAACCCTTACCTTCAGCTAGTATAGTAACCCTTACCTTCAGCTAGTATAGTAACTCTACCCTGACTACTGCTCTAACCCTTACCTTCAGCTAGTATAGTAACCCTTACCTTCAGCTAGTATAGTAACCCTTACCTTCAGCTAGTATAGTAACCCTAGTATAGTAACCCTTACCTTCAGCTAGTATAGTAACCCTTACCTTCAGCTAGTATAGTAACCCTTACCTTCAGCTAGTATAGTAACCCTAGTATAGTAACCCTTACCTTCAGCTAGTATAGTAACCCTTACCTTCAGCTAGTATAGTAACCCTTACCTTCAGCTAGTATAGTAACCCTTACCTTCAGCTAGTATAGTAACCCTTACCTTCAGCTAGTATAGTAACCCTTACCTTCAGCTAGTATAGTAACCCTTACCTTCAGCTAGTATAGTAACCCTTACCTTCAGCTAGTATAGTAACCCTTACCCTTCAGCTAGTATAGTAACCCTTACCTTCAGCTAGTATAGTAACCCTTACCTTCAGCTAGTATAGTAACTCTTACCTTCAGCTAGTATAGTAACCCTTATCTTCAGCTAGTATAGTAACCCTTACCTTCAGCTAGTATAGTAACCCTTACCTTCAGCTAGTATAGTAACCCTTACCTTCAGCTAGTATAGTAACCCTTACCCTCAGCTAGTATAGTAACCCTTACCCTCAGCTAGTATAGTAACCCTTACCTTCAGCTAGTATAGTAACCCTTACCTTCAGCTAGTATAGTAACCCTTACCTTCAGCTAGTATAGTAACCCTTACCTTCAGCTAGTATAGTAACCCTTACCTTCAGCTAGTATAGTAACCCTTATCTTCAGCTAGTATAGTAACCCTTACCTTCAGCTAGTATAGTAACCCTTACCTTCAGCTAGTATAGTAACCCTTACCCTCAGCTAGTATAGTAACCCTTACCTTCAGCTAGTATAGTAACCCTTACCTTCAGCTAGTATAGTAACCCTTACCTTCAGCTAGTATAGTAACCCTTACCTTCAGCTAGTATAGTAACCCTTACCCTCAGCTAGTATAGTAACCCTTACCTTCAGCTAGTATAGTAACCCTTACCTTCAGCTAGTATAGTAACCCTTACCCTCAGCTAGTATATTAACCCTAGTATAGTAACCCTTACCTTCAGCTAGTATAGTAACCCTTACCTTCAGCTAGTATAGTAACCCTTACCCTCAGCTAGTATAGTAACCCTAGTATAGTAACCCTTACCTTCAGCTAGTATAGTAACCCTTACCCTCAGCTAGTATAGTAACCCTTACCTTCAGCTAGTATAGTAACCCTTACCTTCAGCTAGTATAGTAACCCTTACCTTCAGCTAGTATAGTAACCCTTACCTTCAGCTAGTATAGTAACCCCTTACCCTCAGCTAGTATAGTAACCCTAGTATAGTAACCCTTACCTTCAGCTAGTATAGTAACCCTTACCCTCAGCTAGTATAGTAACCCTTACCTTCAGCTAGTATAGTAACCCTTACCTTCAGCTAGTATAGTAACCCTTACCTTCAGCTAGTATCGTAACCCTTACCTTCAGCTAGTATAGTAACCCTTACCTTCAGCTAGTATAGTAACCCTTACCTTCAGCTAGTATAGTAACCCTTACCTTCAGCTAGTATAGTAACCCTTAACTTCAGCTAGTATAGTAACCCTTACCTTCAGCTAGTATAGTAACCCTTACCTTCAGCTAGTATAGTAACCCTTAACTTCAGCTAGTATAGTAACCCTAGTATAGTAACCCTTACCTTCAGCTAGTGTAGTAACTCTACCCTGACTACTACTCTAACCCTTACCTTCATCATTTAGTTGATTCACTAGAAATGAAGATTCTCCTTATTATGTGCTTCTCACAGCACGGCAGGCTGAGTGCTGAATGAATTAAGCTCAGAAACCACAGCCCCATAGTTGTATTGATCTTTGACACAGGCCTGTGGTCTCTTTAGGGAATTGATGAGAATCATTTCAACAGAGAAGTAAATCTTGATGATTGTGATCGAGAGGTATTAATATTGATATTCTCTCTCCAGAACCTTATTCCATTGTGTTCTAAATAAAGGATCATTTCATTGCAGGGTAGGAACGGTATGGTAGCTCGCTCGCTCTCTCGCTCTCTGGCAGACTTTAATTCACTTTTCCTCATTACAGAGTTCAGGCTGCTGAGGCATTTCCTCAGAGAGTTCTGTTGTTGACGACACTGTGTGTCGTGTTCTCGCTTCAGATTCCTCCCATCCAGCCTTGAGATAATCACGTCCATAGCTTTCATCCTCACTGAATTAATGCGTTTCCAGATGCCATTACATCCATTAAGTAGCAGCCAGCATAACATAGGTCCTAATGTTATTGCAGGAGTAAACTTCCTTTAATTTCATTGTGATCACTCTCATATAAGATTAGTCCTAGCCTAACAAGGCCTTGCATCCTGCCTGTTTCGTATTAGTGCTCATATATCCACCCGCACAGTGCCCCCAAAGCACACTCACTGTCAATTAGGTCCCATATGGAAGGAGATGGATGGCAGACACTGACATCTTGATGTCCCTGCCGGGTCACGATGCTAAAATTATACCATGCTTGTTTGTCTTTTCTTCATGTACTCGCTTGTGTGTACTCGCTTGTGTGTACTCGCTTGTGTGTACTCGCTGTGTGTACTCGCTTGTGTGTACTCGCTTGTGTGTATTCGCTGTGTGTACTCGCTTGTGTGTACTCGCTTGTGTGTATTCGCTTGTGTGTATTCGCTGTGTGTATTCGCTGTGTGTACTCGCTTGTGTGTATTCGCTTGTGTGTACTCGCTTGTGTGTACTCGCTTGTGTGTACTCGCTGTGTGTACTCGCTGTGTGTACTCGCTGTGTGTATTCGCTTGTGTGTACTCGCTTTTGTGTACTCGCTGTGTGTACTCGCTGTGTGTACACACCATGTCATTTTTCTTTCGGTGACACATTGTAGGCTACAATCAGTGTAGAATAAATATCCTACAGTGAGGGAAAAAAGTATTTGATCCCCTGCTGATTTTGTAAGTTTGCCCACTGACAAAGAAATGATCAGTCTATAATTTTAATGGTAGGTTTATTTGAACAGTGAGAGACAGAATAACAGCAAAAAAAATCCAGAAAAGCACATGTAAAAAATGTTATAAATCGATTTGCATTTTAATGAGGGAAATAAGTATTTGACCCCTCTGCAAAACATGACTTAGTACTTGGTTGCAAAACCCTTGTTGGCAATCACAGAGGTCTGATGTTTCATGTAGTTGGCCACCAGGTTTACACACATCTCAGGAGGGATTTTGTTCCACTCCTCTTTGCAGATCTTCTCCAAGTCATTAAGGTTTCGAGGCTGACGTTTGGCAACTCGAACCTTCAGCTCCCTCCACAGATGTTCTATGGGATTAAGGTCTGGAGACTGGCTAGGCCACTCCAGGACCTTAATGTGCTTCTTCTTGAGCCACTCCTTTAATAATAATAATAATATGCCATTTAGCAGATGCTTTTATCCAAAGCGACTTACAGTCATGCGTGCATACATTTTTTTTGTGTATGGGTGGTCCCGGGGATCGAACCCACTACCTTGGCGTTACAAGCGCCGTGCTCTACCAGCTGAGCTACAGAGGACCTTTGTCGCCTTGGCCGTGTGTTTTGGGTCATTGTCATGCTGAAATACCCATCCACGACCCATTTTCAATGCCCTGGCTGAGGGAAGGAGGTTCTCACCCAAGATTTGACGGTACATGGCCCCGTCCATCGTCCCTTTGATGCGGTGAAGTTGTCCTGTCCCCTTAGCAGAAAAACACCCCCAAAGCATTATGTTTCCACCTCCATGTTTGACGGTGGGGATGGTGTTCTTGGGGTCATAGGCAGCATTCCTCCTCCTCCAAACACGGCAAGTTGAGTTGATGGCAAAGAGCTCGATTTTGGTCTCATCTGTCCACAACACTTTCATCCAGGTCTCCTCTGAATCATTCAGATGTTCATTGGCAAACTTCAGAAAGCCCTGTATATGTGCTTTCTTGAGCAGGGGGACCTTGCGGGTGCTGCAGGATTTCAGTCCTTCACGGCGTAGTGTGTTACCAATTGTTTTCTTGGTGACTATGGTCCCAGCTGCCTTGAGATCATTGACAAGATCCTCCCGTGTAGTTTTGGGCTGATTCCTCACCGTTCTCATGATCATTGCAACTCCACGAGGTGAGATCTTGCATGGAGCCCCAGGCCGAGGGAGATTGACAGTTCTTTTGTGTTTCTTCCATTTGCGAATAATCGCACCAACTGTTGTCACCTTCTCACCAATCTGCTTGGCGATGGTCTTGTAGCCCATTCCAGCCTTGTGTAGGTCTACAATCTTGTCCCGGACATCCTTGGAGAGCTCTTTGGTCTTGGCCATGGTGGAGAGTTTAGAATCTGATTGATTGCTTCTGTGGACAGGTGTCTTTTATACAGGTAACAAACTGAGATTAGGAGCACTCCCTTTAAGAGTGTGCTCCTAATCTCAGCTTGTTACCTGTATAAAAAACACCTGGGAGCCAGAAATCTTTCTGATTGAGAGGGGGTCAAATACTCATTTCCCTCATTAAAAATGCAAATCAATTTATAACATTTTTGACATGCATTTTTCTGGACTTTTTTGTTGTTATTCTGTCTCTCACTGTTCAAATAAACCTACCATTAAAATTATAGACTGATCATTTCTTTGTCAGTGGGCAAACGTACAAAATCAGCAGGGGATCAAATACTTTTTTCCCCCTCACTGTACATCTTACGTGCCTTCTCTTTATACAAAGTCATCCATTTTCTCCCCTGGTGTTAGTTGTTCCTATTTGTTTGTTTGTGCTAAAGGAATGTGCTACAATAACATCTTAGAAACACAGTGCGTTGAACTGCAGGAGTCTTGTTCAAAGCTAGTTGCTTTGCTGATAAGTAAAGTCATTCATTTCCCCTTGGAAATTAATTTGGGAGACATCAAGAGTTAGAAATAGCCAGAATTGGCAGTGGGTTTTATAGATAGACTGAGGAGTAATTATGCAAGCTAAATAATTAGTAATTTAACACTCATTTATATGAAAAGGTACCATTCTACACTTTAGCTATTTTTTTTTTTAAACATGGGGAAAAACCCCTCGTTGGTTGCCCATATGACAGTAAGGGGCAGGCATGCCAAGACTGATAATAAATCTGGGATGCAATATACTTTAGATGGATTTATTCATTCTTAAATCACATAAGGCTTGGAGCCAAGGTACTTCATAAATCCAATATCTCCAATATATACAGTTAGGGTTCACTGAAACAAAATATAAAAAGAGTAGCCTATGAAGTAGCAAGTAAATACAGGCCATATACACATCAGGTACAAATCTACCCATCGATTTGTATTGTAATACAGTACGTGAAGAGGCAATTGCATTGATCCAACCACAGACCACATGCTCAGTGATGGATATACTGCCCTCTAGTGGGCACTTAAAGATTACATCATGGTCAACTATGTACGGGGAGCACGGCTCAGTAACTGCAATATCACCCTCTAGTGGGCACTTAAAGATTACATCATGGTCAACTATGTACGGGGAGCACGGCTCAGTAACTGCAATATCGCCCTCTAGTGGGCACTTAAAGATTACATCATGGTCAACTTTGTACGGGGAGCACGGCTCAGTAACTGCAATATCTCCATGTAGCGGGCACTTGAATTTTCCAACATGGATTGGTCATGTTCACGTTGGGGAGCTGAGCAGCCATCTTCTACATTTTCTGGGTCGTGGGTTGACCTTTCTATTTACAGCCAACAGAACGTGCCGTGTATACTACGGTGGACAGTACAGTAAACAGTATGGTATATAGTATGCATCATCGTACATACCTGCAGGCGTTCAGTAATGTGTTGCTGGACAATCATGTGTTGAGGTGAAAACACACTTATTTCAAGGTTGTACGTCATCTAGCATCCCATCAGCCCCAGGAGGGAGGGACCGAAGAACAAAACAAATAAAAAAAATAAAAGAGAAGCCAGCTGATCAGGGTGAATTCTCTCTACAACATCCCCTCAAGGTAGCCTGCACCGCTAATACAACTCACCTGGACAGGACCTGGCTCTCTGAATCAGCCTCAGAGGGAGAGAGAGAGAGACAGATATGAAAGGAGAGATGGAGGATGAACAACAGATCAGTGTTACCTTCAACAGTATGTCAGCACCACTTGTTCCAACACATCTCAGACTGAAGCAAGGAGACTAACACAACACGCCTCTAGACTCACCTGCATAACCTTCCAAAACAGACTCTGGGCTTATACCCAAAACAAGAGGAGGCTTTATTCATGCATATTATGGCGACGCCCCAAATGGAGCCCTATTCCCTATAACTACCCTGCATAACCTTCCACCTCTAGACTCGCCTGCATAACCTTCCACCTCTAGACTCGCCTGCATAACCTTCCACCTCTAGACTCGCCTGCATAACCTTCCACCTCTAGACTCGCCTGCATAACCTTCCACCTCTAGACTCGCCTGCATAACCTTCCACCTCTAGACTCGCCTGCATAACCTTCCACCTCTAGACTCGCCTGCATAACCTTCCACCTCTAGACTCGCCTGCATAACCTTCCACCTCTCGACTCGCCTGCATAACCTTCCACCTCTCGACTCGCCTGCATAACCTTCCACCTCTCGACTCGCCTGCATAACCTTCCACCTCTCGACTCGCCTGCATAACCTTCCACCTCTAGACTCGCCTGCATAACCTTCCACCTCTAGACTCGCCTGCATAACCTTCCACCTCTAGACTCGCCTGCATAACCTTCCACCTCTAGACTCGCCTGCATAACCTTCCACCTCTAGACTCGCCTGCATAACCTTCCACCTCTAGACTCGCCTGCATAACCTTCCACCTCTAGACACGCCTGCATAACCTTCCACCTCTAGACACGCCTGCATAACCTTCCACCTCTAGACTCGCCTGCATAACCTTCCACCTCTAGACTCGCCTGCATAACCTTCCACCTCTAGACTCGCCTGCATAACCTTCCACCTCTAGACTCGCCTGCATAACCTTCCACCTCTAGACTCGCCTGCATAACCTTCCACCTCTCGACTCGCCTGCATAACCTTCCACCTCTCGACTCGCCTGCATAACCTTCCACCTCTCGACTCGCCTGCATAACCTTCCACCTCTCGACTCGCCTGCATAACCTTCCACCTCTAGACTCGCCTGCATAACCTTCCACCTCTCGACTCGCCTGCATAACCTTCCACCTCTCGACTCGCCTGCATAACCTTCCACCTCTCGACTTGCCTGCATAACCTTCCACCTCTCGACTCGCCTGCATAACCTTCCACCTCTAGACTCGCCTGCATAACCTTCCACCTCTAGACTCGCCTGCATAACCTTCCACCTCTAGACTCGCCTGCATAACCTTCCACCTCTCGACTCGCCTGCATAACCTTCCACCTCTCGACTCGCCTGCACAACCTTCCACCTCTAGACTCGCCTGCATAACCTTCCACCTCTAGACTCGCCTGCATAACCTTCCACCTCTAGACACGCCTGCATAACCTTCCACCTCTAGACTCGCCTGCATAACCTTCCACCTCTAGACTCGCCTGCATAACCTTCCACCTCTAGACTCGCCTGCATAACCTTCCACCTCTAGACTCGCCTGCATAACCTTCCACCTCTAGACTCGCCTGCATAACCTTCCACCTCTAGACTCGCCTGCATAACCTTCCACCTCTAGACACGCCTGCATAACCTTCCACCTCTAGACTCGCCTGCATAACCTTCCACCTCTAGACTCGCCTGCATAACCTTCCACCTCTAGACTCGCCTGCATAACCTTCCACCTCTAGACTCGCCTGCATAACCTTCCACCTCTAGACTCGCCTGCATAACCTTCCACCTCTAGACACGCCTGCATAACCTTCCACCTCTAGACTCGCCTGCATAACCTTCCACCTCTAGACTCGCCTGCATAACCTTCCACCTCTAGACTCGCCTGCATAACCTTCCACCTCTAGACTCGCCTGCATAACCTTCCACCTCTAGACTCGTCTGCATAACCTTCCACCTCTAGACTCGCCTGCATAACCTTCCACCTCTAGACTCGCCTGCATAACCTTCCACCTCTCGACTCGCCTGCATAACCTTCCACCTCTCGACTCGCCTGCATAACCTTCCACCTCTCGACTCGCCTGCATAACCTTCCACCTCTAGACTCGCCTGCATAACCTTCCACCTCTCGACTCGCCTGCATAACCTTCCACCTCTCGACTCGCCTGCATAACCTTCCACCTCTCGACTCGCCTGCATAACCTTCCACCTCTAGACACGCCTGCATAACCTTCCACCTCTAGACTCGCCTGCATAACCTTCCACCTCTAGACTCGCCTGCATAACCTTCCACCTCTCGACTCGCCTGCATAACCTTCCACCTCTCGACTCGCCTGCATAACCTTCCACCTCTCGACTCGCCTGCATAACCTTCCACCTCTCGACTCGCCTGCATAACCTTCCACCTCTAGACTCGCCTGCATAACCTTCCACCTCTAGACTTGCCTGCATATTTACTCTGAATAGGCACCAGATGGATTCTCAAATATAAAGCACTCTAACTTAGACCTCTGACTGGGATACTAACTACACATGTCATGAGCGTTTACAGATTAACACTGGAGCGGAATCAGAAGTCTTCATGGTAAAAGTCAATTAACAAGTAAACACTGTGTGCATTTATATAAACTCAGCAAAAAAAGAAACGTCCCTTTTTCAGGTCTTTCAAAGATAATTCGTAAAATTCCAAATAACTTCACAGATCTTCATTGTAAAGGGTTTAAACACTGTTTCCCCATGCTTGTTCAATGAACCATAAACAATGAATGAACATGCACCTGTGGAACGGTCGTTAAGACACTAACAGCTTACAGACGGTAGGCAATTAAGGTCACAGTTATGAAAACTTAGGACACTAAAGAGGCCTTTCTACTGACTCTGAAAAACACCAAAAGAAAGATGCCCAGGGTCCCTGCTCATCTGCGTGAACGTGCATCATCGGACTGAGATTGCCTGCAATGACAACAATCTCAACGCTGTGCGTTACAGGGAAGACATCCTCCTCCCTCATGTGGTACCCTTCCTGCAGGCTCATCCTGACATGACCCTCCAGCATGACAATGCCACCAGCCATACTGCTCGTTCTGTGCATGATTTCCTGCAAGACAGGAATGTCAGTGTTCTGCCATGGCCAGCAAAGAGTCCGGATCTCAATCCCATTGAGCACGTCTGGGACCTGATGGATCGGAGGGTGAGGGGTAGGGCCATTCCCCCCAGAAATGTCCGGGAACTTGCAGGTGCCTTGGTGGAAGAGTGAGGTAACATCTCACAGCAAGAACTGGCAAATCTGGTGCAGTCCATGAGGAAGAGATGCACTGCAGTACTTAATGCAGCTGGTGGCCACACCAGATACTGACGGTTACTTTTGATTTTGACCCCCCCCCCCCCTTTGTTCAGGGACACATTATTCAATTTCTGATAGTCACATGTCTGTGGAACTTGTTCAGTTTATGTCTCAGTTGTTGAATATTGTTATGTTCATACAAATATTTACACGTTAGGTTTGCTGAAAATAAACGCAGTTGACAGTGAGAGGACGTTTCTTTTTTTGCTGAGTTTAGTTCATCGTGGCACGTAAAACTACCAAACGCCCAACTGGTATTCCAACGATGTCACATTTATTTACCAAAAAGAGTACGCAAGTGACAGTAGAGACAGCAGCCATAGTAGAGACAGCAGCCATAGTAGAGAGTGGAGAGAGTAGAGATAGTAGAGAGTAGAGACAGAGTAGAGACAGCAGAGTAGAGACAGAGTAGAGACAGCAGAGTAGAGACAGCAGAGTAGAGACAGCAGAGTAGAGACAGCAGCCATAATAGAGACAGCAGACATAGTAGAGACAGCAGCCATAGTAGAGAGTAGAGACAGCAGAGTAGAGACAGCAGAGTAGAGACAGCAGCCATAGTAGAGACAGCAGCCATAGTAGAGACAGCAGCCATAGTAGAGACAGCAGCCATAGTAGAGAGTAGAGACAGCAGAGTAGAGACAGCAGCCATAGTAGAGAGTAGAGACAGCAGAGTAGAGACAGCAGCCATAGTAGAGACAGCAGCCATAGTAGAGACAGCAGCCATAGTAGAGACAGCAGCCATAGTAGAGACAGCAGCCATAGTAGAGAGTATAGACAGCAGAGTAGAGACAGCAGCCATAGTAGAGAGTAGAGACAGCAGAGTAGAGACAGCAGAGTAGAGACAGTAGAGTAGAGACAGCAGAGTAGAGACAGCAGCCATAGTAGAGACAGCAGCCATAGTAGAGACAGCAGAGTAGAGACAGCAGAGTAGAGACAGCAGAGTAGAGACAGCAGAGTAGAGACAGCAGCCATAGTAGAGACAACAGCCAGAGTAGAGACAGCAGACATAGTAGAGAGTAGAGACAGAGTAGAGACAGCAGAGTAGAGACAGCAGAGTAGAGACAGCAGCCATAGTAGAGACAAAAGCCAGAGTAGAGACAGCAGACATAGTAGAGAGTAGAGACAGAGTAGAGACAGCAGAGTAGAGACAGCAGAGTAGAGACAGCAGAGTAGAGACAGCAGCCATAGTAGAGACAACAGCCAGAGTAGAGACAGCAGACATAGTAGAGAGTAGAGACAGAGTAGAGACAGCAGAGTAGAGACAGCAGAGTAGAGACAGCAGCCATAGTAGAGACAACAGCCAGAGTAGAGACAGCAGACATAGTAGAGAGTAGAGACAGAGTAGAGACAGCAGAGTAGAGACAGCAGAGTAGAGACAGTAGAGTAGAGACAGCAGAGTAGAGACAGCAGCCATAGTAGAGACAACAGCCAGAGTAGAGACAGTAGAGTAGAGACAGCAGAGTAGAGACAGCAGCCATAGTAGAGACAACAGCCAGAGTAGAGACAGCAGACATAGTAGAGAGTGGAGACATTAGAGTAGAGACAGCAGAGTAGAGACAGCAGCCATAGTAGAGACAGCAGCCATAGTAGAGACAGCAGCCATAGTAGAGAGTGGAGACATGAGTAGAGACAGCAGAGTAGAGACAGTAGACATAGTAGAGAGTGGAGACAGAGTAGAGACAGCAGAGTAGAGACAGCAGAGTAGAGACAGCAGAGTAGAGACAGCAGAGTAGAGACAGCAGAGTGGAGACAGTAGAGTAGAGACAGCAGCCATAGTAGAGACAGCAGAGTAGAGACAGCAGAGTAGAGACAGCAGAGTAGAGACAGCAGCCATAGTAGAGACAGCAGAGTAGAGACAGCAGCCATAGTAGAGAGTGGAGACAGTAGATGGATAAAAGGAATGTGGTACACTGACAGCTTTGTGAGATCATCTTTTAAAAGAGTAAATGTTTGACAGCACACAAAAGCCATTTCTATATAAAAAAAATCACAATTCTTAACTCTGATCCTGTTATATTGAACGTTGTTTACTAAACGAACCAGGCAGAAAAACCAACAACCTGCACCATCTCACTCTAACCAAACATAGGATAGTGATGTTCAACCTTGATTTCTAATTGTCAAAGCATCGCTTAGTTCAGATACCGTACTGTAGGTAGGCCACGTGTCCCAAACGGCACCTTATTCCTTACATATTGCACTAATTTTGACCCTTATGGGCACCGGTCAAAAGTAGTACACTACATAGGAAATAGGGACATTTGTGAAATAACCATGTCTTCATTGTGTGTGATTCATTCCACATCAACATCATCTCATATGACAGAAGCCCTTCAATTCTCCTCAAGAGGACAAGTGGCAAATAAAGATTTTGAAAAACCAAGAAAATATGGTACTTTGTGTAGGTCTGCGTTTGTCAGGTCAGCACCGTGATGTCTGCACAAAAACACTTCACTCGACGCGAACGTACAATATCCGGTGTCCGTCTAGTCAAAACTCCTGCCCACTCAATCACCACATAGAGCACTGTAGTCACAGGGTCGAGGATATCCACATGGCTTGGTTAGAAAATCAGTAACACGCCGGATGCTTCACTAATGGCACCCTATTCCCTATGTGGTGCATTACTTTTGACCAGGGTCAAAATCGGGCTATCGGGGTACCATTTGGGACGGAAACGCAGACTCCACAATATGGTGGTGACAGAAGTCTGCTGTTGGTCATCCAGTCTTAACATGAAGCGTTCAGCCATTGGAAGATCTCACCAGCCAAACATGTACTCCATCGCTTTGGAAACCAAACTATCATCTTTCCTTGGGGTCTGTCCGTCTGCCACCACCTGAAATCAAACATATAGCATGGGTTGGTGAATGCCAAGTTGGTCCATGTCCATAGAAACAGTGACACTTAATGGCACTTTTAAGACTGAAATTTAAAAAGGCAACCTATCTGTGCACTCACTCACATCCTTCACCGTGTTTTAACTGTTTCCTATCATGTAGTATGCATTGAGTGCATTGTACGGATTGAGGTTTGTGAATGTTTTTATCTAGAGAAGTCGCTTTGCTGTCCTCTAGTGGACATATAGCCCTGTAGTCCTCTATGGTGTATCTCCTGTAGTCCTCTATGGTGTATCTCCTGTAGTCCTCTATGGTGTATCTCCTGTAGTCCTCTATGGTGTATCTCCTGTAGTCCTCTATGGTGTATCTCCTGTAGTCCTCTATGGTGTATCTCCTGTAGTCTATAGCCCTGTAGTCCTCTATGGTGTATCTCCTGTAGTCCTCTATGGTGTATCTCCTGTAGTCCTCTATGGTGTATCTACTGTAGTCCTCTATGGTGTATCTACTGTGGTCTATAGCCCTGTAGTCCTCTATGGTGTATCTCCTGTAGTCCTCTATGGTGTATCTCCTGTAGTCTATAGCCCTGTAGTCCTCTATGGTGTATCTCCTGTAGTCTATAGCCCTGTAGTCCTCTATGGTGTATCTCCTGTAGTCCTCTATGGTGTATCTCCTGTAGTCCTCTATGGTGTATCTCCTGTAGTCCTCTATGGTGTATCTCCTGTAGTCCTCTATGGTGTATCTCCTGTAGTCCTCTATGGTGTATCTCCTGTAGTCCTCTATGGTGTATCTCCTGTAGTCCTTTATGGTGTATCTCCTGTAGTCCTCTATGGTGTATCTCCTGTAGTCCTCTATGGTGTATCTCCTGTAGTCCTCTATGGTGTATCTCCTGTAGTCCTCTATGGTGTATCTACTGTAGTCTATAACCCTGTAGTCCTCTATGGTGTATCTACTGTGGTCTATAGCCCTGTAGTCCTCTATGGTGTATCTACTGTGGTCTATAGCCCTGTAGTCCTCTATGGTGTATCTACTGTGGTCTATAACCCTGTAGTCCTCTATGGTGTATCTACTGTGGTCTATAACCCTGTAGTCCTCTATGGTGTATCTACTGTGGTCTATAACCCTGTAGTCCTCTATGGTGTATCTCCTGTAGTCTATAGCCCTGTAGTCCTCTATGGTGTATCTACTGTGGTCTATAGCCCTGTAGTCCTATATGGTGTATCTACTGTGGTCTATAGCCCTGTAGTCCTCTATGGTGTATCTCCTGTGGTCTATAGCCCTGTAGTCCTCTATGGTGTATCTACTGTGGTCTATAGCCCTGTAGTCCTCTATGGTGTATCTACTGTAGTCCTCTATGGTGTATCTCCTGTAGTCTATAGCCCTCTATGGTATATCTCCTGTAGTCCTCCATGGTGTATCTCCTGTAGTCCTCTATGGTGTATCTACTGTAGTCTATAACCCTGTAGTCCTCTATGGTGTATCTCCTGTAGTCTATAGCCCTCTATGGTATATCTCCTGTAGTCCTCCATGGTGTATCTCCTGTAGTCCTCTATGGTGTATCTCCTGTAGTCTATAACCCTGTAGTCCTCTATGGTGTATCTCCTGTGGTCTATAGCCCTGTAGTCCTCTATGGTGTATCTACTGTAGTCCTCTATGGTGTATCTCCTGTGGTCTATAGCCCTGTAGTCCTCTATGGTGTATCTCCTGTAGTCTATAACCCTGTAGTCCTCTATGGTGTATCTCATGTGGTCTATAGCCCTGTAGTCCTCTATGGTGTATCTACTGTGGTCTATAGCCCTGTAGTCCTCTATGGTGTATATCCTGTAGTCTATAACCCTGTAGTCCTCTATGGTGTATCTACTGTAGTCCTCTATGGTGTATCTCCTGTAGTCTATAACCCTGTAGTCCTCTATGGTGTATCTCCTGTGGTCTATAGCCCTGTAGTCCTCTATGGTGTATCTCCTGTAGTCTATAACCCTGTAGTCCTCTATGGTGTATCTCCTGTAGTCTATAGCCCTGTAGTCCTCTATGGTGTATCTCCTGTAGTCTATAGCCCTGTAGTCCTCTATGGTGTATCTCCTGTAGTCCTCTATGGTGTATCTCCTGTAGTCCTCTATGGTGTATCTCCTGTAGTCTATAACCCTGTAGTCCTCTATGGTGTATCTCCTGTAGTCTATAGCCCTGTAGTCCTCTATGGTGTATCTACTGTGGTCTATAACCCTGTAGTCCTCTATGGTGTATCTCCTGTAGTCCTCTATGGTGTATCTCCTGTGGTCTATAACCCTGTAGTCCTCTATGGTGTATCCACTGTAGTCCTCTATGGTGTATCTCCTGTAGTCTATAACCCTGTAGTCCTCTATGGTGTATCTCCTGTAGTCCTCTATGGTGTATCTACTGTAGTCTATAGCCCTGTAGTCCTCTATGGTGTATCTCCTGTAGTCTATAACCCTGTAGTCCTCTATGGTGTATCTCCTGTGGTCTATAGCCCTGTAGTCCTATATGGTGTATCTACTGTGGTCTATAACCCTGTAGTCCTCTATGGTGCATCTCCTGTGGTCTATAGCCCTGTAGTCCTATATGGTGTATCTACTGTGGTCTATAGCCCTGTAGTCCTATGTGGTGTATCTACTGTGGTCTATAGCCCTGTAGTCCTCTATGGTGTATCTACTGTGGTCTATAGCCCTGTAGTCCTCTATGGTGTATCTACTGTGGTCTATAGCCCTGTAGTCCTATATGGTGTATCTACTGTGGTCTATAACCCTGTAGTCCTCTATGGTGTATCTCCTGTAGTCTATAGCCCTGTAGTCCTCTATGGTGTATCTACTATGGTGTATCTACTGTAGTCCTCTATGGTGTATCTCCTGTAGTCTATAACCCTGTAGTCCTCTATGGTGTATCTCCTGTAGTCTATAGCCCTGTAGTCCTATATGGTGTATCTACTGTGGTCTATAACCCTGTAGTCCTCTATGGTGTATCTACTGTGGTCTATAGCCCTGTAGTCCTCTATGGTGTATCTGCTGTGGTCTATAACCCTGTAGTCCTCTATGGTGTATCTCCTGTAGTCTATAGCCCTGTAGTCCTCTATGGTGTATCTCCTGTAGTCTATATCCCTGTAGTCCTCTCATGTTTGATGGCCTTACAACTTCTGTTGGTTTTGGCAAAGTATTGAATGGTGAAACCCCCCTGATCCTACCTGGTAGTCACTGCTGGAGGCCTTGTAGGCTGCACTGAGGGGCCTCATAGAGGGGCGTGGTGTAGAGACATGGTGGCCTGGGGTTCCGTTTCTGACTGGAGGAGTAAATACTGAGCCGGAGAAGGTAGCACCTCGGTCTGAGCTCTCCATCACATTCTGAGAGACAGAGACACACACACAGAAATCATCTTAATTCATGATTAGATATGTTGTTTACATAGTGATAAAGACACCCATCCATTTCTAAATGTTTGGACTTTTCAGTTGAATTATTAAAACAGCGTCAAATTATATTATCACCGTGTTCCTAATTTAAAAATTTACCCAGAGCGACTTACCTTATCAATGCATGGTTTAACACCAATCATTATAGCCTCGCCAAAAATCTTCCCATCTTTACTTAGTGCTTTTCTTGCTTGGAGTTTAGACTGATATTGAATGTGCATCCAGTTACCAGTGTTGGACATCTATTAGAACAAGAGAACAGTGCAGTCTAACAGAACAGAACGCACACACTTACATTTGCTTTTCAAAGGATGCCAATATTCTTACCACGTGTTTCATTATGTTTCCATACTGGGCAAACTGCAACAGAATATAAGATGCGGCGGCAGGAGGGAACCTGTTTAAACAAAGAGTATTATTCATTCAGGAAGCTGTTCATTTTCACCTCAACTATAGAATATATGTCCGTTCTAGGGGTCCAGCATTGTGATCCACAGATCAGACACAGTCAGTGCATCTGTTCAAGGTCGAACCAGGGCACAATTTGACTGGTCCTACAGTGAAAACTCCGGCCACCTGGGGAACCAGGTGAGCTAAAAAAGAACGCACCCATTATTTCAACAGTTAAAGCTACAGGTAACTGCCAAAACAGTGGAAATGCTTGAGTAAATGAGAGATACAAACTATATTGAAAGCATTCGCTTCCACACAGGTGTAGTTCCTGAGTTGATTAAGCAATTAACATCCCATCATGCTTAGGGTCATGTATACAAATGCTGGGCAGGCCATTATTTTGGCTACCATGGCTATGCCCCCATAGGATGACAATGCCGCCATCCACAGACATTTACATTACATTTTAGTCATTTAGCAGACGCTCTTATCCAGAGCGACTTACAGTTAGTGAATACATATATATATATATTTTTTTTTTATACTGGCCCCCCGTGGGAATCGAACCCACAACCCTGGCGTTGCAAACACCATGCTCTATCAACTGAGCTACATCCCTGCCGGCCATTCCCTCCCCTACCCTGGACGACGCTGGGCCAATTGTGCGCCACCACAGGGCACGAGTGGTCACTGAATGGTTTGATGACCATGAAAACTATGTAAACCATATGCCATGGCTGTCTCAGTCACCAGAGCTCAACCTAATTTAACACTTATTGGAGATTCTGGAGCTGCGCCTGAGACAGTGTTTTCCACCATCATCAACAAAACACCAAATGAAGGAATTTCTCATGGAAGAATGATGTCACATCCCTCCAATAGAGTTCCAGACACTTGTAGAATCTATACCAAGGTGCATTGAAGTTGTTCTGGCTCGTGGTGGCCCAACGCCCTATTAAAGCGCAACTGAAGGCAATAAACATATTTTCATATAAAAACAGCCTATGTGGCATCGATATTTGCCCGAAACATTTATTCTACTGTCAAAATTGACCACAAAGTGTAAATAGGATCATCTTGTTCAACGCTCACTAACACGGGGTACACAGAGGCATGATTGTGCGCTATCCAATCCTACCGCAGAACACTAGACAGTGAGACAGACCTGCCTATCAGCGCAGCGTTACCTTAGATTCTGACTATTTTGAGGAAGTAATACTGGCTTTGTTTCTATGGTGTCTCATGGGGGACAAACATTAGTAACTGCCACATTGAACCACACCCCCAAGACTGAAATCTGGTTTTTCTTAATGAGCAACAGAGAAACGCATGCGGGATCGGATGCGTTCGCTCTTCAAGACACTTTATGTTGGGGTTTCCTTTATTTTGGCAGTTACCTGTAGATATTAGGGGGTGCAATACCAGGAACTTACCCAAACACAGTGATCCAAGTATCATCTAGACGGTCTTCGGAAGACAGTGCATCTCCCTGAGTGAAGAAAGGGTCTACTTGGGCTGGAGACATTGTTGACTTCGCCTGCTGTCCGATGGTAGCAGGACTAAATATACTGGATGCTGAACAGAAGACGACATTAGGACGTACCTATGAATTCCCTCTCTTAGTAAATCTAAGACCAGTTGGTACAAACAAGTTTGAAGAAAACGAAACAGCTCACCTGTTCCTGGTGTAACTGCCATATAACCAGACAGTGGGGTGTGCATCATTGAGAAGGGCTGAGAGAAGATTACATCCAAATTATTACATTTACATTTTACATTTTTAGTCATTTAGCAGACGCTCTTATCCAGAGCGACTTACAGTATTTTACTTATTTTATTTAAAGGGCACATCGACCGATTTTTCACCTAGTCGGCTCGGGGATTAGAACCAGCGACCTTTCGGTTACTGGCACAACGCTCTTAACCACTAAGCTACCTGCCGCCCCTATTACATGTCCTCTTGATGCAGATACACTACTCAAAATCAAAAGCTTCTGGTGAGATGCTAATGTAGCAGGTGTAGAATCACTAGCAAATTGGTTAGAACACTTCCCTGGCTAAAGCGACAGACTCTGGAAAACTCCAGAGGGACTGAAGAGTCTGGGGATGAATCCAGAAGAAGAAGAAAAAAATGTATGCACTAACTGTAAGTCGCTCTGGATAAGAGCGTCTGCTAAATGACTAAAATGTAGAACACTACTCTGAGTGTAAAGTGTTGTAGTGCGTAAGGTCCAGGGTTCACGCCCAGGTCAGGAGTGGGATGGAACCTACTCTGTTAACACTTACCTGTTTATGTGCGCCCATAGGGGACATCCCTACAGCAGGACTGGAGAGGTCATCGTAGATACTCCTGACCGGAGGGGCCCCACTCTTGTCTTTGGGTGTAGGAACCACGGGTTGAGGGGTAGAGCCACCTAACAGAGAGAGGGTTAGAGAAACAGTCAGGAATCAATTGGAAATATTGCAGAGGAGAAACTGCCTTTGCCATATTACAACACTGACAGTGAAAGTAACAGATCTTTGATAGTAACCAATAAGCAGGTGTTTTAAAGCAAGTTAGGCCTATCACGCTATGAAAGGGATGTTAGATAATTAGATATGACAGACTGTAAAGTCAACTAGCTAGTTATTTGTTTTAGTGAACAACAAATGACCCCCAAAAGTAAACTATCACTCACCTGTTTGAAGTGGTGACCTCATATCCATGACCCCAAATGACCGAGGCTGGGGTGTGACAGGTGCCGGCAGATCCCCCATCAAAAATCCGGGGAGAAACTGGGCACCCGGGCCGGGCTTGGGTGATGTTGGGGAACCCAGAGTCATTAGTTCCGTGCCTAGGGCCAGATAACGTTAGTTAGCGAAGTTAATGAATAAGTAAGCTAGCTAGTTGTTAGTACACAGGTACCTAGCTATGGCTCTTTTGTTAGTCTATAGCCTAGCATTCCTCCACATTGTTAGCAAAATAGTTCAGCTGCTGATTTCAAAACTCTTCTTTTAGCTAATCATCAAAGTTACTAACTGGCTAGTAGCTGACTTAGCTAGCTAGCTATAAACATTACAACAATAGCTAGCTAGCTAATTTAGCTAACTGACCAGTCACCATGCAAAACGTGTTAGCTAGCTAGTTGGTTAGCTTCACTAGCTAACTTTGCCCACCAACGATTGCTTTTGTTGACATTCTCTGAATGTTAACTAACGTTAACTACCTTGTAATACGTTCACAGCGAAACTCTAAGTCAACACTGTACTGTAAGCGCTACAGTTAGATAACTCATGTGATAATGCTAACGTCGTTAGCTAGCAGTATTCTGTATCTGTTTAGCTTGCTGGATTGAGGAAAAAATGAATAGTTACCCACCTTGGAATTCCATACTAAACCTAAGGACCACCGATTGTACAAAACCTTGGAACAGCGAGACACCAGAGAAACTAGCGAAGTTGAAGATGCGCCTCAAGTTTTCAAATTCTGTCGGAAATGGCGCGTTAGTTCGTCACCTAACTCGCTGGGCTGTGTCCTTTCTCTTAGTCTGTGGTTCTGCTAACTCGCTGGGCTGTGTCCTTTCTCTTACAGTCTGTGGTTCTGCTAACTCGCTGGGCTGTGTCCTTTCTCTTACAGTCTGTGGTTCTGCTAACTCGCTGGGCTGTGTCCTTTCTCTTAGTCTGTGGTTCTGCTAACTCGCTGGGCTGTGTCCTTTCTCTTAGTCTGTGGTTCTGCTAACTCGCTGGGCTGTGTCCTTTCTCTTACAGTCTGTGGTTCTGCTAACTCGCTGGGCTGTGTCCTTTCTCTTACAGTCTGTGGTTCTGCTAACTCGCTGGGCTGTGTCCTTTCTCTTACAGTCTGTGGTTCTGCTAACTCGCTGGGCTGTGTCCTTTCTCTTACAGTCTGTGGTTCTGCTAACTCGCTGGGCTGTGTCCTTTCTCTTACAGTCTGTGGTTCTGCTAACTCGCTGGGCTGTGTCCTTTCTCTTACAGTCTGTGGTTCTGCTAACTCGCTGGGCTGTGTCCTTTCTCTTACAGTCTGTGGTTCTGCTAACTCGCTGGGCTGTGTCCTTTCTCTTACAGTCTGTGGTTCTGTATTCAGGCCAATGTGGTGGGATGTTTCCTTGAGGGTAGGGAAAACAACATTGATTTATTAGCTAGAAGCTAGCCATTTTCAGAAAGTGTAAAGCCGAAGTAGGGTGCTGCAGCAACCCCTGAAAAATCTGAACAAATATTTGTTTTGTTTTTCTTGACCAAAGTAGTGCATTGGGCCTTTACTAGTCCTATACTAGCGGTCCGATATTTTCCCTGTAGGCGGGCAACAGTTTTGAAAACGTCTCTTTCACGGAGGTTGGAGTAATAACATTAAGAACTAATGGAGACTTTTTCAGTTCTATCATTGACTTCTCAAACCCGGGCCTGGTCTGTTTGGCAACTGTTCCTGGAAGTCTCTCGATATTGCGCCTCTGGCACAGGAGGTTGCTGAGGCGAGAATGTCTGGTAGGGTGTGTTCGTAAATTCAATCAGGAGTGTCAGAGTGCGCTCTGGGCGTTCGTAAATTCAGAGCATTGCCAGATTGTCCGTTCGTAAATTCAGAGCATTGCCAGATTGTACGTTCGTAAATTCAAAGCATTGCCAGATTGTCCGTTCGTAAATTCAAAGCATTGCCAGATTGTCCGTTCGTAAATTCAGAGCATTGCCAGATTGTCCGTTCGTAAATTCAAAGCGTTGCCAAGATTGTCCGTTCGTAAATTCAAAGCATTGCCAGATTGTCCGTTCGTAAATTCAAAGCATTGCCAGATTGTCCGTTCGTAAATTCAGAGCATTGCCAGATTGTCCGTTCGTAAATTCAGAGCGTTGCCAAGATTGTCAGTTCGTAAAATCAGAGCATTGCCAGATTGTCCGTTCGTAAATTCAATCAGGAGTGTCTGAGTGCGCTCTGGGCGTTCGTAAATTCAGAGCGTTGCCAGATTGTCAGTTCGTAAATTCAGAGCGTTGCCAAGATTGTCCGTTCATAAATTCAGAGCATTGCCAGATTGTCCGTTCGTAAATTCAGAGCATTGCCAGATTGTCCGTTCGTAAATTCAAAGCGTTGCCAAGATTTTCCGTTCGTAAATTCAGAGCATTGCCAGATTGTCCGTTCGTAAATTCAGAGCGTTGCCAAGATTGTCCGTTCATAAATTCAGAGCATTGCCAGATTGTCCGTTCGTAAATTCAAAGCGTTGCCAAGATTTTCCGTTCGTAAAATCAGAGCATTGCCAGATTGTCCGTTCGTAAATTCAATCAGGAGTGTCAGAGTGCGCTCTGGGCGTTCGTAAATTCAGAGCGTTGCCAGATTGTCAGTTCGTAAATTCAGAGCGTTGCCAAGATTGTCCGTTCATAAATTCAGAGCATTGCCAGATTGTCCGTTCGTAAATTCAGAGCATTGCCAGATTGTCCGTTCGTAAATTCAAAGCGTTGCCAAGATTTTCAGTTCGTAAATTCAGAGCATTGCCAGATTGTCCGTTCGTAAATTCAGAGCGTTGCCAAGATTGTCAGTTCGTAAAATCAGAGCATTGCCAGATTGTCCGTTCGTAAATTCAATCAGGAGTGTCAGAGTGCGCTCTGGGCGTTCGTAAATTCAGAGCGTTGCCAGATTGTCAGTTCGTAAATTCAAAGCGTTGCCAAGATTGTCCGTTCATAAATTCAGAGCGTTGCCAGATTGTCCGTTCGTAAATTCAGAGCATTGCCAGATTGTCCGTTCGTAAATTCAGAGCATTGCCAGATTGTCCGTTCGTAAATTCAAAGCGTTGCCAAGATTGTCCGTTCATAAATTCAGAGCATTGCCAGATTGTCCGTTCGTAAATTCAGAGCATTGCCAGATTGTCCGTTCGTAAATTCAAAGCGTTGCCAAGATTGTCCGTTCATAAATTCAGAGCGTTGCCAGATTGTCCGTTCGTAAATTCAGAGCGTTTCGCTCTTGGAGCCCAAGAGCGTTCTGACCCAACAACGGTAGTCAAGCACCCAAGCTAACTGGCTAACGTTGGCTAGCTTGCTAGCCACTTCCAGACACAAATGACAGAACATCTCACTCTGACCGTTTTACTCGCCCTAGCAGAGCTGGGTATGCTGTTTTTTTTATGTTATCCAGAGCGTTGGTGACTGTAACTGCTTCTGGCAACAATTTAATGACGCTTTTTTTTGCTGACGTTTACCGATACCGGCCATATTCCATTGGGATGAACGTTCGTAAATTCATAAATTATTCTGCGCTCTGGCACACTCGGGACGAGAGTTCTCTGAAATCGGAGTAGTTAGCCAGAGCAAATTTACGAACACACCCTTACCAATGGACGGAACGGAGCAAATTGAATGGCATCAAACACTTGGAAAAACGATGTGTTTGATGTATTTCACACCATTCCACCGATTCCGCTCCAGTTATTAACCCGAGCCCGTTCTCACCAATTAAAGGTGCCACCAACCTCCTGTTATTGTGTCTAGCTACGTTTGATTGATAGCTCCCTACCTAGCTAGCTAGCTAGCCAGCCCATGGCGAGAGCATTGCATTGAGGATTTTCTAGTGGACTTAATAATAATAATATGCCATTTAGCAGACGCTTTTATCCAAAGCGACTTACAATCATGCGTGCATACATTTTTTTTTGTGTATGGGTGGTCCCGGGGATCGAACCCACTACCTTGGCGTTACAAGCGTTCACCAACTACTTCTCAGATAGAGTTCAGTGTGTCAAATCGGAGGGCCTGTTGTCTGGACCTATGGCAGTCTCTATGGGGGTGCCACAGGGTTCAATTCTTGGGCCGACACTTTTCTCCGTGTATATCAATGATGTCGCTCTTGCTGCTGGTGACTCTCAGATCCACCTCTACGCAGACGACACCATTTTGTATACATCTGGCCCTTCATTGGACACTGTGTTAACAAACCTCCAAACGAGCTTCAATGCCATACAACAATCCTTCAGTAGCCTTCAACTGCTCTTAAACACTAGTAAAACTAAATGCATGCTTTTCAATCGAACGCTGCTAGCACCCGCCCACCCGACTAGAATCACCACTCTCGACGGGTCTGACCTAGAGTATGTGGACAACTACAAATATCTAGGTGTCTGGTTAGACTGTAAACTCAACTTCCAGACTCACATAAAGAATCTCCAATCCAAAGTTAAATCTAGAATCGGCTTCCTATTTCGCAACAAAGCCTCCTTCACTCATGCTGCCAAACATGCCCTCGTAAAACTGACTATCCTACCGATCCTTGACTTCGGCGATGTCATTTATAAAATAGCCTTCAACACTCTACTCAGCAAATTGGATGTAGTCTATCACAGTGCCATCCGTTTTGTCTCCAAAGCCCCATACACTACCCACCACTGTGACCTGTACGCTCTTGTTGGCTGGTCCTCACTACATGTTCGTCGTCAAACCCACTGGCTCCAGGCCATCTATAAATCACTGCTAGGCAAATCCCCGCCTTATCTTAGCTCATTGGTCACCATAGCAGCACCCACCCGTAGTCTGCGCTCCAGCAGGTATATCTCACTGGTCATTCCCAAAGCCAACACCTCCTTTGGCCGCCATTCCTTCCAGTTCTCTGCTGCCAATGACTGGAACAAATTGCAAAAATCTCTGAAGCTGGAGACTCTTATCTCCCTCAATAACTTTAAGCATCAGTTGTCAGAGCACCTTACCGATCACTGCACCTGTACACAGCCCATCTGAAATTAGCCCACCCAACTACCTCATCCCTATATTGCTATTTAATTTGCTCTTTTGCACCCCAGTATCTCTATTTGCACATAATCTCTTGCACATCTAGCATTCCAGTGTTAATACTATTGTAATTATTCTGCACTATAGCCTATTTATTGCCTTACCTCCATAACTTGCTACATTTGCACACACTGTATATATATTTTCTGTTGTATTTCTGACTTTATGTTTTTTTTTACCCCATATGTAACTCTGTGTTGTTTTTGTTGCACTACTTTGCTTTGTCTTGGCCAGGTCGCAGTTGTAAATGAGAACCTGTTCTCAACTGGCTTACCTGGTTAAATAAAGGTGAAATAAAAAAAAAAAAAACAAGCGCCGTGCTCTACCAGCTGAGCTACAGAGGACTTGAGCTGCAACAGATTTCCACAACGATTTTCCATGTTGCTACCAACCTTATTATAATGCCCCAAAAAATATTGTTCTCACATATTAGTGTAATTTAACACTCTAAGTTAAAGGAATGGGTGGTTTGAGGTGGATTTTTCCTTTGAGAAGTTTACAACAGAAATTGATAAGATGTATGTTGACATGGCTATGGTGCCTTTATAAGATCAAGAGCCAAATGGCTGGAAGAAGGTGAAAATAATACTAGTTACTTTTTTTACTTAGAAAAAAGGAATTGGAAAATAAACAATATGTCTGATGTTAAATTAAATGACAATCTTAAAACTTATCCTATAGAAATAGCAACTCATTTTATGGTAATTTTTACAATTCAAATTTCAATCTCAAGGATTGTGATAGGTTTATTGAACAGGTAAAGGGCTTTCCTCCAACAGTTTCAGAACAATTCAAATCAAACTGTGAGATAGATATCTTGAGTTGTGAGATCTCTGAAGCAATTCTTTCATAGAAAAAAGGTATTGACAGACTTTCAGTTGAATTTGATGTTTGTTTCTGGAACATTTTTGAAACTCCTTTATCAGAAATGTTTAAAGAATGTATGGATAGAAAGGAAATGTCTACTAAAATGAAACAAGATTTGATTACTTTACTACCCAAACCAGATAAGAATGTATCTATTGAAAATTGGAGACCTATAACTTTTAAATGTAGATTACAAAGTAATCGCTCATGTAATATGCTAAACATTTGGAAAAAAGATCTTAAGGATATTATAAATGAGACTCAAACTGGCTTTATGGCCAATCACCATATTAGTTCTAATATCAGATTGATTTAGGCCCTTATAGACTATTCAGACAATGTGGAGTTTGACTTCTATAAGGCATTTGGTGTCATTTGATAGAATAGAACATAAATTCCTACTTCAGGTCTTTAGTTTTGTAGATCATTGTATTTCTACTGTAGCGATGTTTTAATAAAGATATTAATAGTAGTGTTATTCTCTATCCAAATACTTCAAAAAAGATTTTCAGTACTGAGAGGTGTGTCAAGGGTGTCCTATTTCTCAATTTCTTTTTTAAATAGTGTTTAAACTATTATCCTTGACTATCCTGAATAGTCCAGACATTCAAGGGTTATCAATATGTAACAGAGAAATAAGAATGACTTAACTGGCTGGTGACACAGCATTGTTTCTTAGAGATAGATTACATTTCAAATTGAGCATGCGGTGCAGTTGATCAATCGTTAATTAAACTTAATTTGTCAATGTCTGACATGCTATGTTTATATAACACTGACAAAACTTTATTGTATGACATTCCAGTGAAAGAAAATGTGTTAAATACCTAAGAATTATCCGGTTAGACAACAACTTAATTTCTCCCCCAAAATTAAAAAATACCAAAACAATCTTGAATATGTGGCTTCAAAAGAGATATTTATATTTTAGGAATGGTTCTATTAATGAAGGCTGAGGGTACTTTATCCAGCTCTATCTCTTTTTGAATCCACATGTAAGGAGATTAATAATGAATTTATTTAAAACAAACATCACCACCTTAAAAAGGAAGTTCTCTCTGCAACTAGGGCAGAATTAGCTTTTGAGTTATTGGATTTTATGGATATGAATAATACCTTTAAGATTAAGTGGTTTAAAAAATGCATTGAATCTCCAGAATCTTTATGAATCTTTATTCCTCATTATATTTTTAAGAAAATTGGGGGTTTTAAATTCTTGGTGTCTTGTAATTACAACATAACCAAACTGCCACTTAAATTATCAAATTTTATCAGCGAGCCCTTATGGCAAGGAAATTATGTTTTGTGCATGACTGTCACGGTTTCGGCCGAGGCGGCCCCTCCTCCTTGTTCGGGCAGGTTTCGGCGGTCGTCGTCTCCGGAGTACTAGCTGCCACCGTTCTATGTTTCATGTTTGATTGGTTTTGTCTGTTTGTCACACCTGTTTTGTGTTATGTCTCATTAAGCACCCTATTTAGTTCCTTGTTGTGAGTTTAGGTGTTGTGTGTAATTGTTCCCGTTGTCGTGTTGTTGCGCTACCCGTTTCGGTGCGCTATTTGTAGCTTTCCTCCTTGTTTATTTTAGGAGAGGATTTTCGCACATGTTTTGTGCGCTCGTTTGTTTACGCCTGTGTGCGCTTTTCTCGCCTCCAGGCTGTTTGGATTGTATTTGTGTGTGCTCTACTAAAAGTCTTTGTTGGACTTAACTTCTGCGTCCTGCGCCTGATTCCACACCACACCAATCTACAGCAACACCTGACAATGACTTTTCGCCTCAAAGCTATTCTGTGAAATACCGGTAATATCACTATTAAAAACACAATAATTTTTATGCAACATTGGATAGACAAAAATATAATCTTTGTAGGTGACATGTTTGATAATGGTGGCCAAATGTTAAGTTATGGGGTCTTTTTAAGTGTCAAAGCCTTTCCTGTTGCATACAAAGAATATCGCTCTGTGGTTAATGCTATACCCTCAGGTATTTACCAGCTAATGAAAAGTCATATGTCTTTTCAAGATACACTTAGAATATAATATTTATGAATGGTATTTATATCAAAAGTACCAAGTTTACAAATAAACATATCAGATAATATTTTTATAGCTAAATAAAAATCACACCATGAGGGAAATCCCTTTGGAATTCACAACCATCAGACATTCAATGGTGAAAGGCTTATGCTTTGTCCCTTTAAATGTTGTATTTCTAATAAGATAAGAGAGGTGCACCTCAATATTTTACACACTATGTACCCCTCCAACACAATAGTGTCAATAGGTACCCCTCCAACACAATGGTGTCAATATGTACCCCGCCAACACAATTGTGTCAATAGGTACCCTCCAACACAATGGTGTCAATATGTACCCCGCCAACACAATTGTGTCAATAGGTACCCTCCAACACAATGGTGTCAATATGTACCCCTCCAACACAATGGTGTCAATATGTACCCCACCAACACAATTGTGTCAATAGGTACCCTCCAACACAATGGTGTCAACATGTACCCCTCCAACACAACGGTGTCAACATGTACCCCTCCAACACAATGGTAGGGACCCGGATAGCACTGACCCGTTTTTATTGCGTTCCAATCTTCTTGTCGAGCATGCGCAGCATGGTTGCCAGGTCAAGCTAAAACATTTTTGAACTAAGCAAGCTGCTAAATCGTTCAGTTGACCTACATTGCCTACATCTTGTCCAGGCTACTGTAGAGGATCTGAAATGAGACGTGGGCCTATCAGAGGCTATAGGCTCCCTTCCTTTATCTAAGCAAACCATGGCAAAATTGAATTACAATCATAAACCCTGATTTTAGTGTGTACCCTATGCCTATTGAAATTATAAATCAATCTCGCAAATGGGCCATTTGTAGTCTTAACATTTGGCACACAATAACAGAACAATTGCCAGAAAATAGCCTAACATTCGTTCTTTTACGTTCATCCAAGTTTTTCTTGCTCAGAGATTTCGAGATCCTCTGTCCAACTTTCATCACTCAAACTCTCCTGTCGGATGTATCTATAGTTATACACATGCACAAATGGGATTTATTTACAAGTATAAACCTGGCTAGGCAATTACGATAGAGCTTTGATAATTTCCAACTGAATTAACTAAACATGTCCATTAATAATTGCATAATAACACAAGGCTACAACAACAAACTGAAGTTATAGGCTACTTATTAAATTGGTTTGCCAGCTCCAGGTAGGCTACACAAGTGGAACAAATTGATTTGCAATGACTCCAGTGATATCGTCATTTCAACATTTTTATTGTATCAAATGGTAGCCTAAAATGGCATATACATTAATAGGCTACTTGATGGCCAACAGAGGCAAATGTATCATTCTTCATATTTAGCCTAATGTCAGTTTCATTGAGGACTTTTCCCCATAAAAAGAACCACACGAGGGAGTTCCATAAATTCCATTTCAAATTTCCACTCGGGCAGCCCCCGAGACCCAACAACTGAGCATGCATAAAGCACTTCGCTTGATACCATTTTCTTTAAGCAGTCAACATTAGAATGCAGTTTAAACCACCTCCGAGCGAATTTATGTAATGCGCTCTAGTGCGCCCAAAGTTGTTTTCCAGTGCTTTGTCTCCATTATGTCTTGATGTGCATCAGCTCTACCGTATTAATATGTTTTATGAACAATGGGTTGGAAATAGGTGTCTCCATTATGACAATCTAAATAGCCTACCTACAACTGGTAAAAAGTTATCACAACGTGCGCGCATGCTGCTATATCTCCTCTCGCTCACGTGACTCAGACAATAACTGTACTGCTCTTTCAACACACACACACACACACACACACACACACACACACACACACACACACACACACACACACACACACACACACACACACAGAGACACACAGAGAGACAGAGACACACACTCACCCACTCAGCAACAGCCTGCCTCACTGCCTGACAGTCAGCAGCTGGTCACAGTGATATATATATATATATTTTTTAAAGAGAAATGCCATGGCGGCCGCGGTGCAACTTAGAAATAGCACCAAAGGCCGCAACTCGCGACAAATAAATGTTCACCCGCGACAGCGTTTTCAAAGTAGCCCAATTTTTTTGTGAAAACCACGAACATGGCAACACTGACGCGCAGACAGATCTTATGGCCGTTACCTTATTTGAAGATGGTAATTAGCAACTTCAAAGAGCCAATCAGTAGCCGAATATGTTGCCACGTGACGCTGAAAGACCGGAAGGCGGTGTGAAGTGCGGAGCGGACTGAAACCAGTGGAGCAGACAGAGTGCTCAGTGCAGGGTCGAGATGTGACTGGAAACTTAGGACTATTGACAAAATAACATAAAACGCCTCATATTCCCTCTTAAACCTAAAAGTATGCCCCAAGGGTTTTTAGATTTATTTCCGTTTATTGAAGAAAGGTATCACACACTATTCTGACTCTTATTTTTTTTTAAAGATGTGTGAGGCAGTTTAGTTAGCAAGCTAACTGAGGCGGGCAGGACAACAATATATTTATTTTTTTCAGTTTTGACCGGTTTTCACTGACACCAAGTCCATGCAGAACGTGTCATCACCAACACAATGCCCGTGTTACTTTTTCTGATAGACACGTCCGCGTCAATGAACCAGCGCACCCACCTGGGCACTACCTATCTGGACATAGCGAAAGGCGCTGTTGAGACTTTCATGAAGGTATTGTAACCCCGAGACGAACCGCCCCACAAGACCCGATAATCTTGTGGTAAAGTTGCTAACTAACCATGACAAAATAATCACTCGATAACCGTTTATTATTATTTCCACAGCTCAGAGGCAGAGATCCTGCTAGCCGAGGGGACAGGTATATGTTGATAAATCTTGAAGATGTTCCCCTCGGAATAAAGGTACAGTTTATTTTCGGTAATGTCCTGCTTTACATTACACAGTTATCCTGCTTGTCTTCTCACATTCCGATCACCATATCAATTGTGTGAAATCTTAAGACGGAGCTTTCATACCCACTTTAAAACATGGCCGACATTTTGTTTCAGGGTGAACAGCATGGAAGTCTGGGTGATATTTATACATCTAGATAGCTGCTTAGCGAGGTGGGGTCAACTTGGAGAGAGGGGTTGCTGCTAACTTGCCAGCGGAGAACTCACTTTGTCTTACTAGTTTACCATTTTGTCTGAACAGCTTATTATGGTTAATATGATAGAGTAGCAAGGAATAAGTTGTAAATCTGTTGACAATGTTTATGGCAAATTTAAAGAAAGGGGGAAAAAAGGAAATTACATTCTTTGATATGTTTATCAAGGCAATTACATTGTAAAAGTGTATTGATGACCTGATCCTAGAAATCCATCAATGTTGTGTCAGACAAAATATATAATATAAGGCCTATCTTGTTGCATGCGTGTTGTTGATGACAAAAGTGTCTCTTTCCCTATTTCAAAAGGCTGGATGGAAAGAGAGCCATGCCACATTCATGATGGAGCTGAGGAACCTTCAAGCAGCAGGACTCACAACTATTGGCCAGTCTTTGAGGACCGCTTTTGATTTGCTCAATCTCAATAGATTAGTGTCTGGGATAGACAACTATGGACAGGTATGTTGTACTCAGAGATAGAAAGGAGAGAATTGGTCAACTTGTTTCTCAAGGGTCCCCCCATCTTTTGTCCCCACCCTGTCCCCCGCCAATCTCACCCTGTCCCCCGCCCTCCCACCTTGAGTGACAAGTGACGATGACATGAACCAACAGTGTGGTAGGAGTTCCAACAACTTTCTTTTAACTGGAATTTATGTACTGGTATTTACCTTCTTTTTAATAGTATATTGAGTCTATTTTTAATTTAATTTTTTTTGTACTCTATGGTAAGGAATTTCATCCAGAGTAACACTTCACCATGAACTTCCTTTATCTCAAACTATTTGTATAAGAGATAAATGGATAACAATCGTTTAGTTCTGAACAGAACCATTCTTTTTTTTAAATTTCCATTCCACTGTTCCGACCAGCAAAATAAAGTTCTGAACTGGTTCGAACCCCCCAAAAAGTTAGTTTGTCATTCCCTTCTGTTCCTTTTTAAACCTTTTAAAATCATCAAAAAAAAACAACATTTCGCTCTACATGAAATTACTTCAATGGATAGAGCAGCTTGCTATGGAGCGGGCAACCTATGTAAAAGCATTGTACAGACAAGTGTAGTGTACGACATGCAATTGAAATTTTGCGGGTGAGGCCGAAGCGCTGGGCACCTTTGTTGTTATGACATGCATTATCTGAATTAGGCCCACATAACTATACCTACGGAGGAGCGGCTTCTATGAAGGAACTTTGAATGTCTTTGAACTCCAGAGAGTTGGCATAACTAACGTTGGCCCAGAGCTTGCCCTTGATCATGACTCTCAGTTCGATTACATTACACACAATGTCGCCTAGAGTTTTCAAGAGCTAGGCCAGAGCTAACGGCACCAGAATTAAAACAAAAACACGTCTTACCTTTTTTTGTAGTTAATAAATCCGATGTGAAACATGATAACTGTAGTATCCTTAACTAGCACTGAAAAAGTTAAGAATTGTTCTCTAATTAAACATCTCTCTCCCTAGTTTCTGTATCACTCCTGTAACGACAGTAGCTACTGTAGACTATGCATGCTTCGGGGGGGAGGGTCATGTAGCCCAAACACACATAAAGATGTTCAGCAGGCAGACAGGCAGACACTGGAATATGTTTCTGAGTGACAGCGAGGGCTTTGCATAGGCGCTTTGTTCCGGTTTTGTTTTGTTTTTGTGGGACTGGAAAGAAAATTGCCCAGAACGTAAAATAACGTTATTAACCGGTTCCCATGCTTTTAAAATAACGGTTCTGTTCCGGAAAAGTATGGATCACTTTCGTTCTGGGTTCTGTTCCTTCAAAAAATGTGGTTATTTTCTGGTTCTGTTCCCTGAACCGGTTCCAACCCCTGGCGCGCGGACCTTTCTTGATTTGAAGGGTCCTTAAAAAATATATATACTGAATAAGAATATAAACGCAACAATTTCAACAATTTTACTGAGTTTCAGTTCATATAAGGAAATCAGTGAATTGAAACACATTCATTAGACCCTAAACTATGGATTTCACATGACTGGGCATGGGTGGGCATAGGCCCTCCCACTTGGGAGCCAGGCCCAGCCAATCAGAATGAGTTTTTCCCCACAAAAGGGCTTTATTACAGACATAAATACTCCTCAGTTTCATCAGCTGTCCGGGTGGCTGGTCTCAATGATCCCGTAGCTGAAGAAGACGGATGTGGAGATCCTGGGCTAGTGTGGTTACACGTGGTCTGCGGTTAAAATCAAATCACATTTTATTTGCCACATACACGTGTTTAGCAGATGATTGCGGGTGTAGCGAAATGCTTGCACTTCTAGTTCCGACAGTGCAGTAATATCTAACAAGTAATATCTAACAATTTCACAACATATACCTAATACACGCATCTAAGGATGGAATGGAATTAAGAATATATACATATATGGACGAGCAATGACAGAGCGCCATGGGCTAAGATACAGTAGAATATTATAGAATACAGTATATACATATGAGATGAGTAATGCAAGATATTTTAACATTATTAACGTGACTAGTGTTCCATTTCTTAAAGTGGCCAGGGATTTCAAAAGGCAGCAGCAGGCTCTAATGTGCTAGTGATGGCTATTTAACAGTCTGATGGCCTTGAGATAGAAGCTGTTTTTCATTCTCTCGGTCCCAGCTTTGACGCACCTGTACTGACCTCACCATCTGGATGATAGCGGGGTGAACCGGCAGTGGCTCGGGTGGTTGTGTCCTTGATGATCTTTTTGGCCTTCCTGTGACATCGGGTGCTGTAGGTGTCCTGGAGGGCGCGTAGTTTGCCCCGGTAATGCGTTCGGCAGACCGCACCACCCTCTGGAGAGCCCTGCGGTTGTAGGCTGTGCAGTTGCCTTACCAGGCGGTGATACAGCCCAACAGGATGCTCTCGATTGTGCATCTGTAAAAGTTTGTGAGGGTTTTAGGTGCCAAGCCAAATTTCTTCAGCCTCCTGAGGTTGAAGAGGCTCTGTTGCGCCTTCTTCACCACACTGTCTGCGTGGGTGGACCATTTCTGTTTGTCAGTGATGTGTACGCCAAGGAACTTGAAGCTTTCCACCTTCTCTACTGCGGTCCCGTCAATGTGGATAGGGGGGGTGCACCCTCTGCTGTTTCCTGAAGTCCACGATGATCTACTTTGTTTTGTTGACGTTGAGTGAGAGGTTATTTCCTGGCACCACACACCCAGAGCCCTCACCTCCTCCCTGTAGGTGGTCTCGTCATTGTTGGTAATCAAGCCTACTACTGTTGTGTCGTCTGAAAACTTGATGATTGAGTTGGAGGCGTGCTTGGTCACGCAGTCATGGGTGAACAGGGAGTACAGGAGGGGGCTGAGCACGCACCCTTGAGGGGACCCAGTGTTGAGGATCAGCGAAGTGGAGATGTTGTTTTCTACATTCACCACCTGGGGGCGGCCCGTCAGGACGTCCAGGACCCAGTTGCACAGTGCGGGTTTCAGACCCAGGGCCTCGTGCTTAATGAGGAGCTTGGAGGGTACTATGGTGTTGAATACTGAGCTATAGTCAATGAACAGCATTCTTACATAGGTATTCCTCTTGTCCAGATGGGATAGGGCAGTGTGATGGCGATTGCATCGTCTGTGGATCTATTGGGGCGGTAAGCAAATTGAAGTGGGTCTAGGGTGACAGGTAAGGTGGAGGTGATATGATCCTTGACTAGTCTCTCAAAGCACTTCATGATGACAGAGGTGAGTGCTACGGGGCGATAGTCATTTAGTTCAGTTACCTTTGCTTTCTTGGGTACAGGAACAATGGTGGCCATCTTGAAACGTGGGGACAGCAGACTGGGATAGGGAGAGATTGAATATGTTCGTAAACACACCAGCCAGTTGGTCTGCGCATGCTCTGAGTACACGGTCAGTCGACATGTTGATAGAACTTCGGCAGCCTAGTCCTCAAATTTGCTTTGTTAAAATCCCCGGCTACAATAAATGCAGCCTCAGGATATGTGGTTGTGAGGCCGGTTGGATGTACTGCCAAATTCTGTTAAACAATGTTGTATGCGGCTTATGGTAGAGAAATTAACATAAAATTCTCTGGCAACGGCTCTGGTGGACATTCCTGCAGTCAGCATGCCAATTGACATTTACATTTTAGTCATTTAGCAGACGCTCTTATCCAGAGCGACTTGCAGTTAGAGTGCATACATTTTTTTCGTACTGGCCCCCCGTGGGAAACGAACCCACAACCCTGGCGTTGCAAGAGCCATGCTCTACCAACTGAGCTACACAGACATCTGTGGCATTGTGAAAACTGCACATTTTAGATAGGCCTTTTATTGTCCCCAGCACAAGGTGAACCTGTGTAATATTTCAAATGTGTAAAGGGGGGCCCTGGAGAAGAAAGGATGGGAACCCCTGCCCTAGACTAGTATCAGTGATCAGTTCAACAGAACAGGGCTGAGGAGTTAGTGAAGTAGGCCTCTCCTGATCAAATCAATCACATTGTATTTGCCACATGCTTCGTACACAACAGGTGTAGACTAACAGTGAAATGCTTACTGACGGGCCGTTCCCAACAATGATGAGAGAGAGTAAACAACAGGTGTAGACGAACAGTGAAATGCTGACTGAAGGACCGTTCCCAACAATGATGAGAGAGAGTAAACAACAGGTGTAGACGAACAGTGAAATGCTGACTGACGGGCCGTTCCCAACAATGATGAGAGAGAGTAAACAACAGGTGTAGACGAACAGTGAAATGCTTACTGACGGGCCGTTCCCAACAATGATGAGAGAGAGTAAACAACAGGTGTAGACTAACAGTGAAATGCTGACTGACGGGCCGTTCCCAACAATGATGAGAGAGAGTTAACAACAGGTGTAGATGAACAGTGAAATGCTGACTGACGGGCCGTTCCCAACAATGATGAGAGAGAGTAAACAACAGGTGTAGACTAACAGTGAAATGCTTACTGACGGGCCGTTCCCAACAATGATGAGAGAGAGTTAACAACAGGTGTAGACTAACAGTGAAAACGTTCCCAACAATGATGAGAGAGAGTTAACAACAGGTGTAGACTAACAGTGAAAACGTTCCCAACAATGATGAGAGAGAGTTAACAACAGGTGTAGACTAACAGTGAAATGCTTACTGACTGGCCGTTCCCAACAATGATGAGAGAGAGTTAACAACAGGTGTAGACTAACAGTGAAAACGTTCCCAACAATGATGAGAGAGAGTTAATAACAGGTGTAGACTAACAGTGAAAACGTTCCCAACAATGATGAGAGAGAGTTAACAACAGGTGTAGACTAACAGTGAAAACGTTCCCAACAATGATGAGAGAGAGTTAACAACAGGTGTAGACTAACAGTGAAAATGTTCCCAACAATGATGAGAGAGAGTAAACAACAGGTGTAGACTAACAGTGAAAACGTTCCCAACAATGATGAGAGAGAGTAAACAACAGGTGTAGACTAACAGTGAAAACGTTCCCAACAATGATGAGAGAGTTAACAACAGGTGTAGACTAACAGTGAAAACGTTCCCAACAATGATGAGAGTTAACAACAGGTGTAGACTAACAGTGAAAACGTTCCCAACAATGATGAGAGAGAGTTAACAACAGGTGTAGACTAACAGTGAAAACGTTCCCAACAATGATGAGATAGAGTTAACAACAGGTGTAGACTAACAGTGAAAACATTCCCAACAATGATGAGAGAGAGTTAACAACAGGTGTAGACTAACAGTGAAAACGTTCCCAACAATGATGAGAGAGAGTTAACAGGTGTAGACTAACAGTGAAAACGTTCCCAACAATGATGAGAGAGAGTTAACAACAGGTGTAGACTAACAGTGAAAACGTTCCCAACAATGATGAGAGTTAACAACAGGTGTAGACTAACAGTGAAAACATTCCCAACAATGATGAGAGAGAGTTAACAACAGGTGTAGACTAACAGTGAAAACGTTCCCAACAATGATGAGAGAGAGTTAACAACAGGTGTAGACTAACAGTGAAAACATTCCCAACAATGATGAGAGAGAGTTAACAACAGGTGTAGACTAACAGTGAAAACGTTCCCAACAATGATGAGAGAGAGTTAACAACCGGTGTAGACTAACAGTGAAAATGTTCCCAACAATGATGAGAGAGAGTAAACAACAGGTGTAGACTAACAGTGGAAATGTTCCCAACAATGATGAGAGAGAGTAAACAACAGGTGTAGACTAACAGTGAAAACGTTCCCAACAATGATGAGAGAGAGCAAACAACAGGTGTAGACTAACAGTGAAAACGTTCCCAACAATGATGAGAGAGAGTTAACAACAGGTGTAGACTAACAGTGAAAACATTCCCAACAATGATGAGAGAGAGTTAACAACAGGTTTAGACTAACAGTGAAAACGTTCCCAACAATGATGAGAGAGAGTTAACAACCGGTGTAGACTAACAGTGAAAACGTTCCCAACAATGATGAGAGAGAGTTAACAACAGGTGTAGACTAACAGTGAAAACGTTCCCAACAATGAGAGAGAGTTAACAACAAGTGTAGACTAACAGTGAAAACGTTCCCAACAATGATGAGAGAGAGTTAACAACAGGTTTAGACTAACAGTGAAAACGTTCCCAACAATGATGAGAGAGAGTTAACAACCGGTGTAGACTAACAGTGAAAACGTTCCCAACAATGATGAGAGAGAGTTAACAACAGGTGTAGACTAACAGTGAAAACGTTCCCAACAATGATGAGAGAGAGTTAACAACAGGTGTAGACTAACAGTGAAAACGTTCCCAACAATGATGAGAGTTAACAACAGGTGTAGACTAACAGTGAAAATGTTCCCAACAATGATGAGAGAGAGTTAACAACAGGTGTAGACTAACAGTGAAAACGTTCCCAACAATGATGAGAGTTAACAACAGGTGTAGACTAACAGTGAAAACGTTCCCAACAATGATGAGAGAGAGTTAACAACAGGTGTAGACTAACAGTGAAAACGTTCCCAACAATGATGAGAGAGAGTTAACAACAGGTGTAGACTAACAGTGAAAACGTTCCCAACAATGATGAGAGTTAACAACCGGTGTAGACTAACAGTGAAAACGTTCCCAACAATGATGAGAGAGAGTTAACAACAGGTGTAGACTAACAGTGAAAACGTTCCCAACAATGATGAGAGAGAGTTAACAACAGGTGTAGACTAACAGTGAAAACGTTCCCAACAATGATGAGAGTTAACAACAGGTGTAGACTAACAGTGAAAATGTTCCCAACAATGATGAGAGAGAGTTAACAACAGGTGTAGACTAACAGTGAAAACGTTCCCAACAATGATGAGAGTTAACAACAGGTGTAGACTAACAGTGAAAACGTTCCCAACAATGCAGAGAAAAAAAGACTAATAATAGAAACACGAGGAATAAATCCACAATGCGTAACGATAACACTGGCTATATACACAGGGTACTAGTCGGTGCAAGGGTACGAGGTAGATATCTCCATATAGGTAGGGATAAAGTGACTAGGCAAGAGGATAATCAATAGCAGCATTGTATGTGATGAGTCAAAAGAGTTAGTGCAGAAAGGGTCAGCGCAGATAGTCCGGGTAGCTATTGGTTAACTATTTAGCAGTCCTTATGGCTTAGGGGTAGAAGCTGTTCAGGGTCCTGTTGGTTCCAGACTTGGTGCATCGGTACCGCTTGCCGCGCGGTAGCAGAGAGAACAGTCTTTGACTAGGGTGGCTGGAGTCTTTGACAATTTGTAGGGCCTTCCTCTGACACCGCCTGGTGTGGAGGTCCTGGATGGCAGGGAGCTTGTTCCCAGTGATGTACTGGGCCGTACGCACTACCCTCTGTTGCGCCTTGCGATCGGATGCCAAGCAGTTGCCATACCAGGCGGTGATGCAGCCAGTCAAGATGCTCTCAATGGTGCAGCTGTAGAATGTTTTTGAGGATCTGAGGGGCCATGACGAATCTTTTCAGTCTCCTGAGCGGGAAGAGGCATTGTTGTGCCTTCTTCACAACTGTTTGTGTGTGTGGACCATGCTAATTCCTTAGTGATGTGGACACCGCGGAACATGAAGCTCTTTAGTATCTTCCCTCTCACCATGTCTTTGTTAGAATCCTCAGAACTTTGCTTGGGTGCATCTCGTTCATCTAAAATGTCTCCTCATCTCCTTCCCTTCATCTGCACTGATTATGGTAGAACTGGACTGGCGAAAAACACATTCCTGGTAGGTAAGGATCCAACACACTACCTATCCTGTCAATTCAAATGAGTGTATATGAGGTGAAGGAGATGAGGAAAGGATGTCCGTTTTAGACTTGAGATACAGCCCTTCCCCTTATCTGGTCTGACCACCATATGGGCTATAACCAAGACCTCATGAATGCGTTTTTGCCTGAAGGAAGAGCACTGTAGGGGGATATCAAGAAGGTCTGTCAGTTTACCTACACATCTTAATCGTTAACGAGCAGTCAGTAATGAAATGGAGAGAAAGATGGAGTGAAGAGAAAGGTAGAGGAGGTGTGTTTTTCAGTGCAGGGATGAAGCGCCCTCAGGTTGCCAGGTGTCTGAGCGAATCTTGCCAGGATAGATTGAGTGGTGGAGGGAGGGAGGGAGGGAGGGAGGGAGGAAAGGAGGGAGGAAAGGAGGAGAGGTAACCAGCTGGTGGGTAATCCAGGGCCTGAACTGATTTTCGCTAGATGGAGAGAGGGAGGGAGGACAGCAGCACAACATGGCAACCCAACTAATTGAGATCTGATGACCTCTGTCTATACATGTTAGCAGACCTGGCAACGTGCCTAAGCATATAGACAGGCGGACAGTCCCATAGGGGAACAGTACATCACCCATACCTGCCCTGCCAGGCCAGTGGATTACATCAGTCACGCTGAAGCCATTTCTATGCTGTGACATTTACAGTGATTATAATGAGGAGTAATGTAGCTTCTCTGTTAATAGGAGTGTTTTCCTAATGAAATATATTGATTTTTAAAGCCTAAATCCACCTGCAGGGTTGTCTCTGGCTGCTACTTCATATTCAGTCAGATCAGCAGGGGGTTGACTAGAATAGGATATCATTAGTACCGTTCTGAAGGAAAACTCCAGGTTGTCATGGATACCCTCCCTCGTCAATCAGGGTACGTGGGTCTGTTTTCTTTACTCTGTTTATAGACTCCCAATGTATCACCTGAGCACAAAAAAATCACTGTCTGGCCACAGTGAAAAGTAAGAAGGGAATAGATCCTTGTCCATTGATGGGAACAGTCACCAGTGGGGAAAGCACTAAACCTCAAGAGGTATGCATTTTGTATCCACAGTCAGAGGTCTACTCCTGAGTGGCGCAGTGGTCTAAGGCACTGCATCGCAGTGCTAACTGTGCCACTAGATCCTGGTTCGAATCCAGGCTCTGTCGCAGCCGGCCGTGACCGGGAGACTCATGGGCGGCGCACAATTGGCCCAGCGTCGTCCAGGGTAGGGGAGGGAATGGCCGGCAGGGATGTAGCTCAGTTGATAGAGCATGGCGTTTGCAACGCCAGGGTTGTGGGTTCGATTCCCACGGGGGACCAGTATAAAAAAAATATGTATTCACTAACTGTAAGTCGCTCTGGATAAGAGCGTCTGCTAAATGACTAAAATGTAAATGTAAATGTAATGTCTTGGTAAATTCCTGGACATAATGTTAATCTCTATTGATAGAGAGAGTGTCAGGGCAGCAGTGAGTTGTTATGGCTTGGCAGAGACTATGTTTCCAAGGTGAATCATACCCATGCCCTCACAAAGCCTGTGATAGATTAGTCTGCTATCTAGCCGTCCGATTAGCCCTTTACTGTAGGCATTGGTGAACTGTTGGAATCGTGGAAATAGAATGATTATTCAAATTCTACAGTTGGAATATAGTGGGCAGCACCTTGAATACATTGTTGTTTGACATATCAAATTAATGAATAAGCCAAGGAGGAATTATTGACAGGATAGGAACCAAAGTGTTGGTCTGTTTCCAGGTGACCCTAATTTAGATGTTACATTACAAGTTTTCTTACCTCATGTAGCCGCTGCAAATTTGTGACATGCACACAAAAAAGTTTTATTTTAATTTTTTCCTGTTCGAATCTCATCATGGACAACTTTAGCATTTTAGCTAATTAGCAACTTTGCAACCACATCCCACTGCACAGACTTCAATTCAACGTTTATTCCACTTTGGTTAAAGGGAAACAACATTGATTCTACCAGTGTGTTCTCAGTGGGTTACTACTTTTGAGTTACTTTGCAACTACTTTGCATGTTAACAAACCTTAACCCTTTAACCTAACTCCTAACTATAACCCCAACCTTAACTACTTAGCTAGCATGTTACCTAACCCCTAACCTTAACCCCTAGCCTAGCTAACGTTACCCGCCTAACTAACGTTAGCCACAACATATTGGAATTTGTGTGATGTACACAAATGTGTTGTGAAGAAAGATAATCGTGTGATACACACCAAATGTGTTGTGATGTAAATGGTGTAATACACACGAAAAGGTGGACTTTCATGTGCCTGTCACAATTTTTCAAAATAAGTAATTTGTCTATTTCACAATAAGTTGTGATGGTGTGTTCTAGTCATACTGTAATCTCTTACCCACTTCCTCTCCTCCCTTGACACTAATTCAAATCAAATCAAATTTTATTGGCCACATGCGCCGAATACAACAGGTGCAGACATTACAGTGAAATGCTTACTTACAGCCCTTAACCAACAGTGCATTTATTTTTAAAAAATAAAAATAAAACAACAACAAAAAAAGTGTTGAGAAAAAAAAGAGCAGAAGTAAAATAAAATAACAGTAGGGAGGCTATATATACAGGGGGGTACCGGTGCAGAGTCAATGTGCGGGGGCACCGGCTAGTTGAGGTAGTTGAAGTAATATGTACATGTGGGTAGAGTTAAAGTGACTATGCATAAATAATTAACAGAGTAGCAGCAGCGTAAAAAGGATGGGGTGGGGGGTGGGGGGTGGGGGTGGGGGGCAGTGCAAATAGTCCGGGTAGCCATGATTAGCTGTTCAGGAGTCTTATGGCTTGGGGGTAGAAGCTGTTGAGAAGTCTTTTGGACCTAGACTTGGCACTCCGGTACCGCTTGCCGTGCCGGTAGCAGAGAGAACAGTCTATGACTAGGGTGGCTGGAGTCTTTGACAATTTTGAGGGCCTTCCTCTGACACCGCCTGGTATAGAGGTCCTGGATGGCAGGAAGCTTGGCCCCAGTGATGCACTGGGCCGTAATTACCCCCACCCCTATCAAAACCATTGCCTGTACCCCAAGGGGTGAATCTGTCTCTCCCAACCTCTGTCGGTTTCTCTCACACTCCTCATTTGTCTTCCTCCCTCTCACCCTCTCTCCTCCTTGACATTCCTAAAATAGATCTCCAGTAGGTTAACTATATAATATCTCTTCATGTACTCCTGTTATTTCAGCTCCAGGCCTCAAGTACCCCTCATCACAGCTCAGCTCAGGAAGCTTTTTGGCTATGCTAATTTTACTCTCACGTTTCCTTTTGTGTTTGACCTATTTGCATTTATCTGTACTGTGTCTGCACACCATTTTAACCGCTTTCTTTTCTCTCTCTCCCTACACAGGGCAGGAATCCCTTCTTCCTTGAGCCGTCCATTGTAGTGGCCATCACCGACGGCAACAAGCTGACCAGTAGCGGTGGAGTCCAGGATGAGGTCAGTCATCACGGAGACCTGGGTCAAAGCCACTCAGGAGTACTTCCTGTTGCTCAGCTGACCAGACCTCTGTCTGTCTGTCTGTCTGTCTGTCTGTCTCTCTCTCTCTCTCTCTCTCCCTCTCTCTCTCTCTCTCTTTGCCTCCCTCCCTCTCTCTCTCTCCCTCCTCCAGCTCCACCTTCCCCTGACCACTCCTCTGCCGGGCAGTGAGCTGACCAAGGAGCCGTTCCGCTGGGACCAGCGTCTGTTCTCCCTGGTGCTGAGGATCCCTGGACACGCCACTGTAGAGCCTGAACCACTAGGGGGGGTCCCCCCCGACGACTCGGCCATCACCCCCATGTGTGAGGTCACAGGAGGTGTGACACTGTGTGTGTGTGAATGTGTTTAACTATACTTGTGGGGAGCAGAAGTCCCCACAAGAATAGTAAACAATAAAACATTTGACCAACTGGGGACATTTTGTTAGTCCCCACAAGGTCAAATGCTATTTCTAGGGGTTACGGTTATAATTAGTGTTAGGGCTAGAATTAGGGTTAGGAGCTAGGGTTAGTTTTAGGGTTAAGGCTTTCGGGTTAGGTTAGGGGTTAGGGAAAAATGTATTTGAATGGGACTGAATTGTGTGTCCCCACAAGGTTAGTCATACAATACTCTCTCTGTGTGTGTGTGTGTGTGTGTGTGTGTGTGTGTGTGTGTGTAACTGCCTCTGTTTATGTAAGGCCTTATGAGGCTAGAGTATGTCATATCAAATCAAAGTTTATTCGTTACATACACAGGAAACAGCGGGTGTAAACGGTACAGTGAAATGCTTACTTGCACGCTCTTTCCTCAACTGTGCAGTATCAATACCAAAAAAGTGTTCAATAGAGCAGGGGTTATTTTTCACTCCGGCCCCCTTAAAGCATTGGGGAACATCCTGCCTACTACTACTACTACTACTACTACTACTACTACTGGGACTCTACATGCTGCTACTACTACTACTACTACTACTACTACTACTACTACTACTACTACTACTACTACTACTACTACTACTACTACTACTACTACTACTGGGACTCTACATGCTACTACTACTACTACTACTACTACTACTACTACTACTGGGACTCTACATGCTACTACTACTACTACTACTACTACTGGGACTCTACATGCTACTACTACTACTACTACTACTACTACTACTACTACTACTACTGGGACTCTACATGCTACTAACTACTACTACTGGGACTCTACATGCTACTACTACTACTACTCTGGGACTCTACAACTACTACTACTACTACTACTGGGACTCTACATGCTACTACTACTACTACTACTACTACTACTGGGACTCTACATGCTACTACTACTACTACTACTACTACTGGGACTCTACATGCTACTACTACTACTACTACTACTACTGGGACTCTACATGCTACTACTACTACTACTACTACTGGGACTCTACATGCTACTACTACTACTACTACTACTACTGGGACTCTACATGCTACTACTACTACTACTACTACTACTACTACTACTGGGACTCTACATGCTGCTACTACTACTACTACTAGGACTCTACATGCTACTACTACTACTACTACTACTACTACTACTACTACTACTACTACTGGGACTCTACATGCTACTACTACTACTACTACTGGGACTCTACATGCTACTACTACTACTACTACTCTACTACTACTACTACTACTACTACTACTACTACTACTACTACTACTACTACTACTACTACTGGGACTCTACATGCTACTACTACTACTACTACTACTACTACTACTGGACTCTACATGCTACTAACTACTACTACTGGGACTACTACTACTACTACTACTACTACTACTGGGACTACTACTACTACTACTACTACTACTACTACTGGGACTCTACATGCTACTACTACTACTACTACTACTACTGGGACTCTACATGCTACTACTACTACTACTACTGGGACTACTACATACTACTACTACTACTACTACTGGGACTCTACATGACTACTACTACTACTACTACTGGGACTCTACATGCTACTACTACTACTACTACTACTACTACTACTACTACTACTACTACTACTACTGGGACTCTACATGCTGCTACTACTACTACTACTGGGACTCTACATGCTACTACTACTACTACTACTACTACTGGGACTCTACATGCTACTACTACCACTACTACTACTGGGACTCTACATGCTACTACTACTACTACTACTACTACTGGGACTCTACATGCTACTACTACTACTACTACTGGAACTCTACATGCTACTACTACTACTGGGACTCTACATGCTACTACTACTACTACTACTGGGACTCTACATGCTACTACTACTACTACTGGGACTCTACATGCTACTACTACTACTACTACTACTACTACTACTACTATTACTGGGACTCTACATGCTACTACTACTACTACTACTACTACTACTACTACTACTACTACTACTGGGACTCTACATGCTACTACTACTACTATTACTACTACTACTACTACTACTGGGACTCTACATGCTACTACTACTACTACTACTACTACTACTACTACTACTACTGGGACTCTACATGCTACTACTACTATTACTACTACTACTACTACTACTACTACTGGGACTCTACATGCTACTACTACTACTACTGGGACTCTACATGCTACTACTACTACTACTACTACTACTACTACTGGGACTCTACATGCTACTACTACTACTACTACTACTACTGGGACTCTACATGCTACTACTACTACTACTACTACTACTACTGGGACTCTACATGCTACTACTACTACTACTACTACTGGGACTCTACATGCTACTACTACTACTACTACTGGGACTCTACATACTACTACTACTACTACTACTGGGACTCTACATGCTACTACTACTACTACTACTACTACTACTACTACTACTACTGGGACTCTACATGCTACTACTACTACTACTACTGGGACTCTACATGCTACTACTACTACTACTACTACTACTGGGACTCTACATGCTACTACTACTACTACTACTACTACTACTACTACTACTACTACTGGGACTCTACATGCTACTACTACTACTACTACTGGGACTCTACATGCTACTACTACTACTACTACTACTACTACTACTACTACTGGGACTCTACATGCTACTACTACTACTACTACTACTACTACTACTACTACTACTACTACTACTGGGACTCTACATGCTACTACTACTACTACTACTACTACTACTACTACTACTACTACTACTACTACTGGGACTCTACATGCTACTACTACTACTACTACTACTGGGACTCTACATGCTACTACTACTACTACTACTGGGACTCTACATGCTACTACTACTACTACTACTACTACTGGGACTCTACATGCTACTACTACTACTACTACTGGGACTCTACATGCTACTACTACTACTACTACTACTGGGACTCTACATGCTACTACTACTACTACTACTACTGGGACTCTACATGCTACTACTACTACTACTACTACTACTACTACTACTACTACTACTACTACTACTACTACTGGGACTCTACATGCTACTACTACTACTACTACTACTACTACTGGGACTCTACATGCTACTACTACTACTACTACTACTGGGACTCTACATGCTACTACTACTACTACTACTACTGGGACTCTACATGCTACTACTACTACTACTACTACTACTGGGACTCTACATGCTACTACTACTACTACTACTACTACTACTGGGACTCTACATGCTACTACTACTACTACTACTGGGACTCTACATGCTACTACTACTACTACTACTGGGACTCTACATGCTACTACTACTACTACTGGGACCTACTACTACTACTAC
>NC_059214.1:55959481-56001981 GCF_020615455.1 Coregonus clupeaformis | reverse complement strand
CTGGGACTCTACATGCACTACTACTACTACTACTACTACTACTGGGACTCTACATGCTACTACTACTACTACTGGGACTCTACATGCTACTACTACTACTGGGACTCTACATGCTGCTACTACTACTACTGGGCCTCTACATGCTACTACTACTACTACTACTACTACTACTACTGGGACTCTACATGCTACTACTACTACTACTGGGACTCTACATGCTACTACTACTACTACTACTGGGACTCTACATGACTACTACTACTACTACTACTACTACTACTGGGACTCTACATGCTACTACTACTACTACTACTACTACTACTACTACTACTGGGACTCTACATGCTACTACTACTACTACTACTACTACTACTGGGACTCTACATGCTACTACTACTACTACTACTGGGACTCTACATGCTACTACTACTACTACTACTACTACTACTACTACTACTACTACTACTACTACTACTGGGACTCTACATGCTACTACTACTACTACTACTGGGACTCTACATGCTACTACTACTACTACTACTACTACTACTACTACTACTACTACTACTACTGGGACTCTACATGCTACTACTACTACTACTACTACTACTACTACTACTACTACTACTACTGGGACTCTACATGCTACTACTACTACTACTACTACTACTACTACTACTACTGGGACTCTACATGCTACTACTACTACTACTACTGGGACTCTACATGCTACTACTACTACTACTACTACTACTACTACTACTACTACTACTACTACTACTACTACTACTACTACTGGGACTCTACATGCTACTACTACTACTACTGGGACTCTACATGCTACTACTACTACTACTACTGGGACTCTACATGCTACTACTACTACTACTACTACTACTGGGACTCTACATGCTACTACTACTACTACTACTACTACTACTGGGACTCTACATGCTACTACTACTACTACTACTGGGACTCTACATGCTACTACTACTACTACTGCTCTACATACTACTACTACTACTACTGGGACTCTACATACTACTACTACTACTACTACTACTGGGACTCTACATGCTACTACTACTACTACTACTACTACTGGGACTACTACTACTACTACTACTGGGACTCTACATGCTACTACTACTACTACTACTGGGACTCTACATGCTACTACTACTACTACTACTACTGGGACTCTACATGCTACTACTACTACTACTACTACTACTACTACTACTACTACTACTGGGACTCTACATGCTACTACTACTACTACTAATACTGGGACTCTACATGCTACTACTACTACTACTACTACTACTGGGACTCTACATGCTACTACTACCACTACTACTACTACTACTACGGGACTCTACATGCACTACTACTACTACTGGGACTCTACATGCACTACTACTACTACTACTACTGGGACTCTACATGCTACTACTACTACTACTACTGGGACTCTACATGCTACTACTACTACTACTACTACTACTGGGACTACTACTACTACTACTACTACTGGGACTCTACATGCTACTACTACTACTACTACTACTACTACTGGGACTCTACATGCTACTACTACTACTACTACTGGGACTCTACATGCTACTACTACTACTACTACTACTGGGACTCTACATGCTACTACTACTACTACTAATACTGGGACTCTACATGCTACTACTACTACTACTACTACTACTACTGGGACTCTACATGCTACTACTACCACTACTACTACTACTACTACTACTACAGGGACTCTACATGCTACTACTACTACTACTACTACTGCTACTACTACTAATCTACACTACTACTACTACTACTGGGACTCTACATGTCACTACTACTACTACTACTACTACTGGGACTCTACATGACTACTACTACTACTACTACTGGGACTCTACATGCTACTACCTACTACTACTACTACTACTGGGACTCTACATGCTACTACTACTACTACTGACCTCGTACTACTACTACTACTGGGACTCTACATGCTGCTACTACTACTACTGGGCCTCTACATGCTACTACTACTACTACTACTACTACTACTACTGGGACTCTACATGCTACTACTACTACTACTGGGACTCTACATGCTACTACTACTACTACTACTACTGGGACTCTACATGCTACTACTACTACTACTACTACTACTACTACTACTGGGACTCTACGACTACTACTACTACTGGGATCTACTACTACTACTACTACTACTGGGACTCTACATGCTACGCTACTACTACTACTACTACTGGGACTCTACATGCTACTACTACTACTACTACTACTACTACTACTGGGACTCTACATGCTACTACTACTACTACTACTACTACTACTGGGACTCTACATGCTACTACTACTACTACTACTACTACTACTACTACTACTACTACTGGGACTCTACATGCTGCTACTACTACTACTACTACTACTACTACTACTACTACTACTACTACTACTACTACTGGGACTCTACATGCTACTACTACTACTACTGGGACTCTACATGCTACTACTACTACTACTACTACTACTACTACTACTACTACTACTACTACTACTACTACTACTACTACTGGGACTCTACATGCTACTACTACTACTACTACTACTACTACTACTACTACTACTACTGGGACTCTACATGCTACTACTACTACTACTACTACTACTACTGGGACTCTACATGCTACTACTACTACTACTACTACTACTACTACTACTACTACTACTACTACTACTACTACTACTACTACTACTACTACTACTACTACTGGGACTCTACATGCTACTACTACTACTACTACTACTACTACTACTACTACTGGGACTCTACATGCTACTACTACTACTACTACTACTACTGGGACTCTACATGCTACTACTACTACTACTACTACTACTACTACTGGGACTCTACATGCTACTACTACTACTACTACTACTACTACTACTACTACTACTACTACTACTACTACTACTGGGACTCTACATGCTACTACTACTACTACTACTACTACTACTACTACTACTACTACTGGGACTCTACATGCTACTACTACTACTACTGGGACTCTACATGCTACTACTACTACTACTACTACTACTACATGCTACTACTACTACTACTACTACTACTGGGACTCTACATGTGCTACTACTACTACTACTGGGACTCTACATGCTACTACTACTACTACTACTGGGACTCTACATACTACTACTACTACTACTACTACTGGGACTCTACATGCTACTACTACTACTACTACTGGACTACTACATGCTACTACTACTACTACTACTGGGACTCTACATGCTACTACTACTACTACTACTACTACTGACTACTACTACTACTACTACTACTACTGGGACTCTACATGCTAGCTACTACTACTACTACTACTGGGACTCTACATGCTACTACTACTACTACTACTACTACTACTACTACTACTACTGGGACTCTACATGCTACTACTACTACTACTACTGGGACTCTACATGCTACTACTACTACTACTACTACTACTGGGACTCTACATGCTACTACTACTACTGGGACTCTACTACTACTACTACTACTACTGGGACTCTACATGCTACTACTACTACTACTACTACTACTACTACTACTGGGACTCTACATGACTACTACTACTACTACTACTACTGGGACTCTACATACTACTACTACTACTACTGGGACTCTACATGCTACTACTACTATACTACTACTACTACTACTACTGGGACTCTACATGCACTACTACTACTACTACTACTACTGCGACTCTACATGCTACTACTACTACTACTACTACTGGGACTCTACATGCTACTACTACTACTACTACTACTGGGACTCTACATGCTACTACTACTACTACTACTACTACTGGGACTCTACATGCTACTACTACTACTACTACTACTGGGACTCTACATGCTACTACTACTACTACTACTGGGACTCTACATGCTACTACTACTACTACTACTACTACTACTGGGACTCTACATGCTACTACTACTACTACTGGGACTCTACATGCTACTACTACTACTACTACTACTACTACTACTGGGACTCTAGCTACTACTACTACTGGGACTCTACATGCTACTAACTACTACTACTACTACTACTACTACTGGGACTCTACATGCTACTACTACTACTACTGGGACTCTACATGCTACTACTACTACTACTACTACTACTACTACTACTACTACTACTACTACTACTACTGGGACTCTACATGCTACTGCTACTACTACTACTACTACTACTACTACTACTACTGGGACTCTACATGCTACTACTACTACTACTGGGACTCTACATGCTACTACTACTACTACTACTACTACTGGGACTCTACATGCTACTACTACTACTACTCTAGGACCTACTACTACTACTACTACTACTACTACTACTACTGGGACTCTACATGCTGCTACTACTACTACTACTACTACTACTACTACTACTACTACTACTACTACTACTACTGGGACTCTACATGCTACTACTACCACTACTACTGGGACTCTACATGCTACTACTACTACTACTACTACTACTACTACTACTACTACTACTACTACTACTAACTACTACTGGGACTCTACATGCTACTACTACTACTACTTGGACTCTACATACTACTACTACTACTACTACTACTACTACTGGGACTCTACATGCTACTACTACTACTACTACTACTACTACTACTACTGGGACTCTACATGCTGCTACTACTACTACTACTACTACTACTACTACTACTACTACTACTGGGACTCTACATGCTACTACTACTACTACTACTACTGGGACTCTACATGCTACTACTACTACTACTACTACTACTACTACTACTGGGACTCTACATGCTACTACTACTACTACTACTACTACTGGGACTCTACATGCTACTACTACTACTACTACTACTACTACTACTACTACTGGGACTCTACATGCTACTACTACTACTACTACTACTACTGGGACTCTACATGCTACTACTACTACTACTACTACTACTACTACTACTACTGGGACTCTACATGCTGCTACTACTACTACTACTACTACTACTACTACTACTACTACTACTACTACTACTGGGACTCTACATGCTACTACTACCACTACTACTGGGACTCTACATGCTACTACTACTACTACTACTACTACTACTACTACTACTACTACTACTACCACTACTACTGGGACTCTACATGCTACTACTACTACTACTGGGACTCTACATGCTACAATGGCTCAGGCTAATGAGGTGTGTGTGTGTGTGTGTGTGTGTGTGTGTGTGTGTGTGTGTGTGTGTGTGTGTGTGTGTGTGTGTGTGTGTGTGTGTGTGTGTGTGTGTGTGTGTGTGTGTGTGTGTGTGTGTGTGTGTGTGTGTGTGTGTGTGTGTGTGTGTGTGTGTGTGTGTGTGTGTGTGTGTGTGTGTGTGTTTCTCTCTTTCTCTCCCAGGCCGCTCCTACAGTGTGTTCTCTCAGCGCATGTTGAACCAGTGTCTGGAATCTCTGCTGCAGAAGATCCAGAGTGGAGTCGTCATCAGCTTTGAGAAGACAGGCCCTGACCCCTCTTCTGGAGAGGGTAAGACGCTATCATAGTGACGGAAGTCCCAGGATGTGATCTTTAATGGTCAAAACGTGGTACAATGGTCTTCAGTGCAAAAACTTCATAAAAGGCATCTGGCAGAAGTAAATATATCCACAAACACAGATATAATTTTATATATATCTTAAATTACTGCAAGAATTTGATATAATCCTCAAACCAATTCATAAGATTCAGGGATTGACTGCGGAAGTGTGATTTAGGATGGCATCACTTTCACAGGGGAGAGAGAGCGTGAGAGGGAGAGATTGATGGGGACAGTCTCAATTGAATATTCATTGCGTCCTCTCCTCGCCTCCTTCTCAAAACCCATTGGATGAGAGAGCCAGAGGTCCCTTGAAGGAGGCGAGGAGAATGCAATTGAGATTTGTCTTATTGACAGCCAGTTGTTTTTCGTTCCCCTAGCCTCTATGCAGGTGTAGATCTGATTCACTTCATTTAACTCTCTTTCTGTCTCTGTGTCCAGATGAGATCCTGAAGTCCGGCCCCCAGTCCTGGCACTGCTGCCGCAAGCTGATCTACGTACGACCCAACCCCAAGACTGGTGTGCCCATCGGACACTGGCCCATTCCTGAAGCCTTCTGGCCCGACACTAACTCCCCCACCCTGGTAAGAGAGCAAGGGGGTGTGTGTGTGTTTGCGCGTGTGTATGTTTGCTCGTGTGTATGTGTTTGCGCGTGCGTGTGTTTGCGCGTGTGTGTGTTTGCGCGTTTTGTGCTTGTGTTTGCGAGCGTGTGTGTGTGTGTGTGTGTGTGTGTGTGTGTGTGTGTGTGAGAGAGAGAAGGAAGAGTGATGTTGGTGTGTGTGTTAGGGTTGGGCGGTATCCAGATTTTCCTACCTTCATACCGTCCTTCTCTCACCCCGGGATTTACGGTGTTACCGTCTTATTACATAAGGGGGCGCCAAAAATGTAGCCCATTGGGCGTCTATTACCAGAATGCTAACACATTAGCACAATAATTGTGAATTTCTATGGAGGCTGCTAGCTAAATATGCTAACGAGCGTAAACGAAAATAAACTAATTGCAAAGACAGGCAATCCAGCTCATAAAGGTATACATATATAGGTAGGCGCTACCGAATGTCATTTTTGGTGAGTTTGGACATTTACAAGCGAATGTGAACTAGAGACGTTGTGCAAATGAACGAAGTTTTGACGCATACTTGTCCGAAGGAAGAACAGTACTGGCTCTCTACCAGTATGTCTACACATTGTGTCTGTGTGGAGTCGCTAGGGCAACGGGCCTGCCTGCTATAAGAAATATCTTGCTGCGTTTTGTAAATGCAGATTTAAATTTATTCTTATTGTAAATTCAGCTCGGCATCAGACTCATTTTGGGCTTCAGTTGCCCTTCTAAACTCGGATGAGAATTCACAAATGGGCATTTTATCAGCAGACAGCTCTGACCGATGTGGAGCTACTTTTTTCTGGTACTTTTCTCGGTTTAACCAGCCTACATTTCTCTGGTAAAATGCAAGATTAACTTTTAAGCAAAACATTAGGAAATGTAGCAGGCTACATTCTTTCTATGATAGGCCTAAACATTTTGAAATATGATGGCCATGATTTGTTTTTGCAAAAAGACCTTGCTTTTTCATTGTAAGCTCATTTACTTGTGTGGCTGCCAGCCAAATAGCGTTGCACTTCTGTTGTCGTCTGATGAAAACGAAGCTATTTTCTGCCGAATGTGTTACACTAATGTATTTTCTGTGAAGGAGCACTACAGTTGCACGTCCCCTGATCACTCTGTTGAAACAAGAAAACACTGTTGACTTTCAATATAAAACGGGACCCCTGTCAACACACAACTGGACTCCCCTGCTCACACTTTCTCCTGTTGTTCTATTAACAAACAAACAGGTGACTGGCTCAACTGTTCTGGGGGAACCACTTAAGCTTCCTAACGTAAAATAATGTGACTGGTGAAATGAAGAACGTGATCTGCTTTATCTCCTAACACATTGCACAAGCTGACTGCAGGTGTTTACTTAAAGAATAGCTACAAATATTTATAGAATAACTTTTTTTTTTTTTTAATAGTTTTGACGCTATTGGAAAAACCATCCCGTGGCTATTTCCAAATACCCCGGTATACGTTATACCGCCCAAACCTATTGTGTATTTCTGTATGTTTTCTCTGATGTCCAACTTGTATTGCCCCTCTCCCAGCCCCCCCGCTCGGTACACCCCCACGTGCGCTTCTCCTGCCTGGATGCTGAGCCCATGGTGATAGACAAGGTTCCCTTTGACAAGTACGAGCTGGAGCCTTCGCCCCTCACACAATACATCCTGGAGAGGAAGGCCCCTCACACCTGCTGGCAGGTACACAACCACACGATACACAGCATTATACTACACAACACACAAAGCTTTCCTACACACAACACTACACACAACACTACACACAATGCTACACTACACACAACACTACACACTACACTACACTACACACAATACTACACAACACACAAAGCTTTCCTAGACACAATACTACACACAATACTACACAGAACACTACACACAATACTACACTACACACTACGCTACACACAATGCTACACACAATACTACACACAATACTACACAGAACACTACACACAATACTACACTACACACAATGCTACACACAATGCTACACACAATGCTACACACAATACTACACACAATACTACACACAATACACAACTACACACTACACTACACACAACACTACACAACACCCTCATCCACTCTAAATACTCAGCACACTCTTTTGTCCTTACCAGTGAAGTGATAAAATAGTATCCATGTAATTCCATATTTCCTTCCTTTGTATATACCGGGATCTGATTCAGTAAATCCCATTAGGTGGACTTGTTTGTCTCTCACTCTGTTTTTTTTCCTCCCTCCCTCCCTCCCCCCCTCCCCCCTCCCCCCCTCCCTCCCTCCCTCCCCCCCCCCCCCCCCCCTCCCTCCCTCCCCCCTCGTTCCTCTTCCCCTCTAGGTATTTGTAAGTAACAGTGCCAAGTACAGTGACCTGGGCCAGCCCTTTGGCTACCTGAAGGCCAGCACAGCTCTCAACTGTGTCAACCTGTTTGTCATGCCCTACAACTACCCTGTTGTACTGCCTCTACTGGGTAAGACCTGGGACCCGTCCTAATACTCTAACTACCCTGTTGTACTGCCTCTACTGGGTAAGACCTGGGACCCGTCCTAATACTCTAACTACCCTGTTGTACTGCCTCTACTGGGTAAGACCTGGGACCCGTCCTAATACTCTAACTACCCCGTTGTACTGCCTCTACTGGGTAAGACCTGGGACCCGTCCTAATACTCTAACTACCCCGTTGTACTGCCTCTACTGGGTAAGACCTGGGACCCGTCCTAATACTCTAACTACCCTGTTGTACTGCCTCTACTGGGTAAGACCTGGGACCCGTCCTAATACTCTAACTACCCTGTTGTACTGCCTCTACTGGGTAAGACCTGGGACCCGTCCTAATACTCTAACTACCCTGTTGTACTGCTCTACTGGGTAAGACCTGGACCCGTCCTAATACTCTAACGACCCTGTTGTACTGCCTCTACTGGGTAAGACCTGGGACCCGTCCTAATACTTCAACTACCCTGTTGTACTGCCTCTACTGGGTAAGACCTGGGACCCGTCCTAATACTCTAACTACCCTGTTGTACTGCCTCTACTGGGTAAGACCTGGGACCCGTCCTAATACTCTAACGACCCTGTTGTACTGCCTCTACTGGGTAAGACCGGGACCGTCCTAATACTCCAACTACCCTGTTGTACTGCCTCTACTGGGTAAGACCTGGGACCCGTCCTAATACTCTAACTACCCTGTTGTACTGCCTCTACTGGGTAAGACCTGGGACCCGTCCTAATACTCTAACTACCCTGTTGTACTGCCTCTACTGGGTAAGACCTGGGACCCGTTCCTAATACTCTAACTACCCTGTTGTACTGCCTCTACTGGGCAAGACCTGGGACCCGTCCTAATACTCTAACTACCCTGTTGTACTGCCTCTACTGGGTAAGACCTGGGACCCGTCCTAATACTCTAACTACCCTGTTGTACTGCCTCTACTGGGAAGACCTGGGACCCGCCCTAATACTCTAACTACCCTGTTGTACTGCCTCTACTGGGTAAGACCTGGGACCCGGTCCTAATACTCTAACTACCCTGTTGTACTGCCTCTACTGGGTAAGACCTGGGACCCGCTCCAATACTCTAACTACCCTGTTGTACTGCCTCTACTGGGTAAGACCTGGGACCCGCCCTAATACTCTAACTACCCTGTTGTACTGCCTCTACTGGGTAAGACCTGGGACCCGCCCTAATACTCTAACTACCCTGTTGTACTGCCTCTACTGGGTAAGACCTGGGACCCGTTCTAATACTCTAACTACCCTGTTGTACTGCCTCTACTGGGTAAGACCTGGGACCCGTCCCTAATACTCTAACTACCCTGTTGTACTGCCTCTACTGGGTAAGACCTGGGACCCGTCCCTAATACTCTAACTACCCCGTTGTACTGCCTCTACTGGGTAAGACCTGGGACCCGTCCTAATACTCTAACTACCCCGTTGTACTGCCTCTACTGGGTAAGACCTGGGACCCGTCCTAATACTTCAACTACCCTGTTGTACTGCTCTACTGGGTAAGACCTGGGACCCGTCCAATACCTAACTACCCTGTTGTACTGCCTCTACTGGGTAAGACCTGGGACCCGTCCTAATACTCTAACTACCCTGTTGTACTGCCCCACTGGGTAAGACCTGGGACCCGTCCCCAATACTTCAACTACCCTGTTGTACTGCCTCTACTGGATAAGACCTGGGACCGTCCTAATACTCTAACTACCCTGTTGTACTGCCTTACGGATAAGACCTGGGACCCGTCCTAATACTCTAACTACCCTGTTGTACTGCCTCTACTGGGTAAGACCTGGGACCCGTCCTAATACTCTAACTACCCTGTTGTACTGCCTCTACTGGGTAAGACCTGGGACCCGTCCCTAATACTCTAACTACCCTGTTGTACTGCCTCTACTGGGTAAGACCTGGGACCCGTCCCAATACTCTAACTACCCTGTTGTACTGCCTCTACTGGGTAAGACCTGGGACCCCGGTCCTAATACTCTAACTACCCTGTTGTACTGCCTCTACTGGGTAAGACCTGGGACCCGTCCTAATACTCTAACTACCCTGTTGTACTGCCTCTACTGGGTAAGACCTGGGACCCGTCCTAATACTCTAACTACCCCGTTGTACTGCCTCTACTGGGTAAGACCTGGGACCCGTCCTAATACTTCAACGACCCTGTTGTACTGCCTCTACTGGGTAAGACCTGGGACCCGTCCTAATACTTCAACTAAGAACCTACAGGAGGGTGTCTCTCCAGGAAACAGGGTTGGAGAGACCTGCTCTAGGATCTAGAAAAGCATCATTGTGCCCACGAGCCCTGTGGGGTATTCATTATGCTGATTCTGTTGCGAAACATCTCTTAAACGGAAGCAAACAAAACAAGGTGGGACCTACCTGAATTTATCCAATAGAAACGCTCTGTTTTGGACCAACGCTTCCATCCCTGACGTAGAGCGCTGTGGCGCCCCTACCAGGCCAGCAGAGGGCGTGGTGGTTCTCTGCCTCTCTAAAGGCCTGGTCTGCTGTGTGTTTGCTGCAGATGATTTGATCCGGGTGCACAAGTTCAAGCCCTCCATGAAATGGCGTCAGTCGTTTGAGAACTACCTGAAGACCATGCCTCCCTACTACATTGGGGTAAGTCAACTATACATGGGGCTGGCCACTGTTTTATCTGGAGAGTTAGGGGACATTGAGGTTTCTGCGTGATGATGCGTTTTACATGACACAGTAATAATCAAATCATTCGAGATGGTAGCCATGGGCAATATTGACCCATAACAGTTCATGGAATTTTCAAAATTTTAAACAGTGCTATGTAACTGAACGTCAAGAAAATAAAATCCCAAATAGTTAAATAAAGTCATGAATGGATAAATGGAATGCTCAAAGGCGCTGACGTGACGTCCGTTCTAATAGTTGTCCCATCTCTCTAAATAAATGGCTCTGATATCCACCGTTAGGTGTTAACATGGCTGCCATGGAGATTGGTGACATTTTGGTTGCAATGTGTGGTCTTGACGATGCCCCTTCCTCTCCTGCAGTCCCTCCGGAAGGCCCTAAGGATCATGGGAGCTCCCAACCTCCTGGCCGATAACATAGAGTATGGTCTGAGTTACAGTGTAGTGTCCTACCTTAAGAAGCTCAGCCAGCAGGTAGGGACACTCTGTGTTTATGGTTGGTGTGTTTATGGTTGGTGTGTTTGGTTGGTGTGTTTATGGTTAGTGTGTTTATGGTTGGTGTGTGTGTGTGTGCTTATGGTTGGTTGGTGTGTGTGTTTATGGTTGGTGTGTGTGTTTATGGTTGGTGTGTGTGCTTATGGTTGGTTGGTGTGTGTGTGTTTATGGTTGGTTGGTGTGTGTGTTTATGGTTGGTTGGTGTGTGTGTGTGTGTTTTTATGGTTGGTGTGTGTGTTCATGGTTGGTGTGTGTGTGTGTTTATGGTTGGTTGGTGTGTGTGTGTGTGTGTGTGTTTATGGTTGGTGTGTGTGTGTGTTTATGGTTGGTGTGTGTGTGTTTATGGTTGGTGTGTGTGTGTGTGTGTTTTTATGGTTGGTGTGTGTGTGTGTGTGTGTGTGTGTTTATGGTTGGTGTGTGTGTGTGTTTATGGTTGGTGTGTGTGTGTGTTTATGGTTGGTGTGTGTGTGTGTGTGTGTGTGTGTGTTTATGGTTGGTGTGTGTGTGTGTTTATGGTTGGTGTGTGTGTGTGTTTATGGTTGGTGTGTGTGTGAGTGCATACTGTCTTGGTTCCCATTCAGTTCCAGAACTATCCATGCCTTCAGAAAGTGTTCATACCTTTTGACTTATTCCAAATAATGTTGTTACAGCCTGAATTCAAAATGGATTACAGAAATGTTTTTGCTCACCCATCTACACAGTACCCCATAATAACGAAATGAAAACATGTTTTTAGACATTTTTGCAAATGTATTGTAAATGAAATACCGATATACGAAGTATCTCATTTACATAATTATTCACACCCCTGAGTCAATACATCTTAGAATCACTTTTGGCAGCGATTACAGCTGTGAGTCTTTCTGGATAAGTCTCTAAGAGCTTTCCACACCTGGATTGTGCAACATTTGCCCATTTTATTCTTTAAAAAAATCTTCAAGCTCTGTCAAATTGCTTGCTGGTCATTGATAGATAAATATTTTGCAAGACCTGAAAATATTTTCAAGCAGATTTAAGTCAAACTGTAACTCTGCCACTCAGGAACATTTTACTGTCTTTTTGGTTAAAAAAATAAAAAATTTTAGGTTCTTGTCCTGCTGAAAGGTGAATTCATCTCCCAGTATCTGGTGGAAACCAGACTGAACCAGGTTTTCCTCTAGGATTTTGCTTGTGCTAAGCTCCATTCTTTTTTTTTAATATAAACTCCCCAGTCCTTAACGATGACAAGCATACCCATATTATGGGGTGTTGTGTGGAGGCCAGTGACAATAAATCCTGTCTGTAACACAACAAAATGTGGAAAAATTCTAGGGGTGTGAATACTTCCTGAAGGCACTGTATTCTCACTTGGTTTCCATTCACTCCTCCTCCATGTATTTTCTCCTCAGACCAAGATCGAATACGAGCGGCTGATAGCGTCTGTTGCTAAGAAGGTGGTAGCGGAGGGTGGCATCACGGTGCGTGCCCGCGGTGGGGACATCTCCCTGGCCCAGCGCAGAGACTTCACCCAGCTTCTGGCCAGCATCACAGGAGAGACGCCCGCCCTTCCCCTCGACCTCAACCCTAAAGACTTCTCTGGCTTTCAGCTGGCGCCGCTCAACAAGGTCAGCAGCACTTGACGACGAACAGCCCTTGCCTGTAATGCTTGAGGATGAAGACTTCATGTTATCTCTGGAGATGTTCACATAGAGATACTGTATGTTGTTTAGAACAGCCATGATTCCCTGTCATGTAGTATTCATTGTATCAGCTCTACACATGACTATTCTATATCTCCTATTTCTGCGTATTGAATGTACTGTATATGTGTAATAATGTTGGGTGGGATACCAGTACCACAGCAACAACAAGTTACGATACCGTCATTTTAGAAAACCATAGTACCGTTTCATACGATACCACCACATCTCTCTTTCTCTCTGTGTAGAGTCTGAAACCTCAGGGTTTCCGGAATGCCTATGACATTCCCAGAATGCACCTGCTGGATCAGCTGAGCCGCATGAGGAGGAACCTGCTCGGCACCAGCTGTCTGCTCCGTGGACAGGACCCAGGTGGGTGTGGGTGGGTCAGGTGGTTGTGTGTGTGGTTGTGTGTGTGTGTGTGCGCACAGAAATGCAATTCAGTTCTTAAATGAACTGGAATTAGTCTCGCTACCAGTTTTGTTAAGGAAGAGACTAAGACTGAATTTGAGGCCAACCCTGACCTGTCTACTCTGCCTTCATATGTCCTCCTGTTTGTCCAGACCAGCTCCACAGTGTCCCCATCGCCCAGATGGGGAACTACCAGGACTTCCTAAAGGCCCTTCCCCAACCCCTCAGAGACGCAGACCCTGAGCAACCCAAACGCCTGCACACCTTCGGAAACCCCTTCAAACTGGACAAGAAGGTAGGACCTGCCTGTCTACAGCTTTCACTCTCCCCATATACCTCTCACTACCATTATCCTCCACTTAGGCATTATAAAGTGTCTGAAATCAGCCGGTCAGACCCTCACAATTTCCTTTTGTTTCCAGAAACGTCCATCTAGGGACGGTGTTGAACATTAGAAAGCTAGAAAGCCTTTGTGATTGGTCCAAATAAACAAATTAATTTTTTTAAACGTCTCTGATTGGTTGTAGTTAGTCATGTCATATTTGTTCATCCTGTTTCTCTAGGGGATGATGATTGACGAGGCGGATGAGTTTGTGACGGGTCCCCAGAACAAGGGCAAGCGCCCGGGGGGTGACTCCAACCTGCACGGGGTCGGGGTCGGGGGTCCTAAGAGACGGAGGTGCATGTCCCCCCTACTGCGCCCCGGCAGGACCTATACACCCCCCGTCAGCCCTGCAGCCAGCCCCTCCAGAACCCCACTCACTGGTGAGACACTCACACGCACACGCACGCACACACACACACACACACACACACACACACACACACACACACACACACACACACACACAGATACACACACACACACAGATACACACACACACACACACACACACACACACAGATACACACACACACACACACACACACACACACACACACACACACACACACAGATACACACACACACACACACACACACACACACACACAAGCTATTGTTGTCAGTGGTCCTCTGTGTTAAAACACTAATCTGTGAAGCGCTGAGCCTGTAGAAGAAAGCGACCGTAGCTGACATGTTAAACTGAATGAATGACTGTCCCTGCTGGCCCCCCCCCTCACAGAGAGGGAGAACAGTGGGAACCTCTACAGCCCAGAGGTGAGAGAGACCGGGACAGGACCGAGACCAGGAGAGATCCTCTCTGGACCCCCTCTAGGCGGCCCCGGACCAGGGAACCACACGGGGAACCTCTACAGCCCAGAGGTGAGAGAGACCGGGACAGGACCGAGACCAGGAGAGATCCTCTCTGGACCCCCTCTAGGCGGCCCCGGACCAGGGAACCACACGGGGAACCTCTACAGCCCAGAGGTGAGAGAGACCGGGACAGCAGCCCAGCCGAGACAGGGAGAGATCCTCTCTGGACCCCCTCTAGACGGCCCCGGACCAGGGAACCACACGGAGGATGATGGTGATGGGGACACGGAGGAGGAGAGCAGGCATCCCTGGGAGGCGGAGCTCTCGGAGGGCAGTGAGGACGAAGGAGAGACGAGGGGTGTGGAGGAGGAGCGTCTGCCCCGGTACCCCTCCCCCGGGGAGCTGAAGAAGGTGATGAACAGCGAGATTCTGGAGGTCAACACCGTGCTACGGAACCTCATCAACAAGGAGATACGGAAACCAGGGAGACGTATGTAACCAGGGGCCACGCCCACACAACACACTACCATGGCAACCAGAGAAAGTCTCATCACTTTTTTTGACGACTTTAAATTGTTAACTTGTGGTGGAAATGATGATACTGGTCTAGATCCAGATGTTTATAGAGACTGGCTGTGTTATCTGTGGCCTGGACAGTGGCTTGCCAAAGTATTCACCCCCGTTGGCATTTTTCCTATTTTGTTGCATTACAACCTGGAATTAAAATAGATTTTTGTGGGGTTTGTATCATTTGATTTACACAACATGCCTACAACTTTGAAGATGGAAAATATTTTATATTCTGAAACAAACAAGAAATAAGACAAAATAACAGAACTTGAGCGTGCATAACTATTCACCCCCCCCAAAGTCAATACTTTGTAGAGCCACCTTTTGCAGCAATTACAGCTGCAAGTCTCTTGGGGTATGTCTCTATAAGCTTGGCACATCTAGCCACTGGGATTTTTGCCCATTCTTCAAGGCAAAACTGCTCCAGCTCCTTCAAGTTGGATGGGTTCCGCTGGTGTACAGCAATCTTTAAGTCATACCACAGATTCTCAATTCGATTGAGGTCTGGGCTTTGACTAGGCTATTCCAAGACATTTAAATGTTTCCCCTTAAACCACTCGAGTGTTGCTTTAGCAGTATGCTTAGGGTCATTGTCCTGCTGGAAGGTGAACCTCCGTCCCAGTCTCAAATCTCTGTACGACAAACAGGTTTCCCTCAAGAATTTCCTTGTATTTAGCGCCATCCATCATTCCTTCAATTCTGACAAGTTACCCAGTCCTTGCCGATGAAAAACATCCCCACAGCATGATGCTGCCACCACTATGGATGGTGTTCTCGGGGTGATGAGAGGTGTTGGGTTTGCTTAAAGTGGTCCTATGGACAGATACTCCAATCTCCGCTGTGGAGCTTTGCAGCTCCTTCAGGGTTATCTTTGGTCTCTTTGTTGCCTCTCTGATTAATGCCCTCCTTGCCTGGTCTGTGAGTTTTGGTGGGCGGCCCTCTCTTGGCAGATTTGTTGTGGTGCCGTATTCTTTCCATTTTTTTATAATGGATTTAATGGTGCTCCGAGGGATGTTCAAAGTGTCAGATATTTTTTTATAACCCATCCCTGATCTGTACTTCTCCACAACTTTTTCCCTGACCTGTTTGGAGAGCTCCTTGGTCTTCATGGTGCCGCTTGCTTGGTGGTGCCCCTTGCTTAGTGGTGTTGCAGACTCTGGGGCCTTTCAGAACAGGTGTATATATACTGAGATCATGTGACATTTAGATTGCACACAGGTGGACTTTATTTAACTAATTATGTGACTTCTGAAGGTAACTGGTTGCACCAGATCTTATTTAGGGGCTTCATAGCAAAGTGTGCATACATTCTGCACACACCACTTTTCCGTTATTTATTAAAAAAAAATCAAGTTATTTTTTTCATTTCACTTCACCAATTTGGACTATTTTGTTTATGTCCATTACATGAAATCCAAATAAAAATCCATTTAAATTCCAGGTTGTAATGCAACAAAATAGGAAAAACGCCAAGGGGGATGAATACTTTTGCAAGGCACTGTATGTCTAGATGACTGTGTGATGGTAGTCATTAATCTGTGGCCTGTATGTCTAGAGGGCTGTGTGATGGTAGTCATTAATCTGTGGTCTGTATGTCTAGAGGACTGTGTGACGGTAGTCATTAATCTGTGGTCTGTATGTCTAGAGGACTGTGTGACGGTAGTCATTAATCTGTGGTCTGTATGTCTAGAGGACTGTGTGACGGTAGTCATTAATCTGTGGCCTGTATGTCTAGAGGGCTGTGTGATGGTAGTCATTAATCTGTGGCCTGTATGTCTAGAGGACTGTGTGACGGTAGTCATTAATCTGTGGCCTGTATGTCTAGATGACTGTGTGATGGTAGTCATTAATCTGTGGTCTGTATGTCTAGATGACTGTGTGATGGTAGTCATTAATCTGTGGTCTGTATGTCTAGAGGACTGTGTGATGTTTGTCATTAATCTGTGGCCTGTATGTCTAGAGGACTGTGTGATGGTAGTCATTCAGTCCACTGACTCTCTCTCCAACCATTACTCCTTAGACCTAGTTTCATAGCCTGCCATTGTTTGATCTCTCGTCTGAAATCCCAGAATGGAAAGTGTTCTAGTTTAATCGGCAGCTCTCACTCTGCTTGACTCTTCCCTTCTCTCTTGTGTTTTTATAGACTATGAAAAAATCTTCCTTTTCCTGAAGCAGATCCAAGGAAGCTTTGACACACGGTTGATATTCCTCCGGAACATTATAAAAGAGGCCACAAGGTGAGGAACACGACCTCCAGTACAAGCTTCTAAACAGACTCCAAGTCAAACTAGTATTACTGTAGTTTTACCATGTTGGGACATGATCATGACGGTCATGATGGTCCTCTGTAGCTCAGCTGGTAGAGCACAGCGCTTGTAACGCCAAGGTAGTGGGTTCGATCCCCGGGACCACCCATACACAAAAAATGTATGCACGCACGACTGTAAGTCGCTTTGGATAAAAGCGTCTGCTAAATGCCTTATTATTATTATTATTATTATTATTATTATTATTATTATTATTATTATCAGCTTGGAACTCTTCTTTGTATTACTGTCTGGCTGCTTGTTTTCAGTTTTGAATAACTAACTTTAATTTATACTTTTATCACTTTAGATGACGCATTTACTGGAATATCCTGAACTCCACTAGAGTATTCCAACTAGAACCCCTCTGTAGGCTCTGTTAGGTTTCTCTGTTTAGTTTCTCTGTTAAGTTTCTCTGTTAGGTTTCTCTGTTTAGTTTATTGATTGATGTTCAACTAGACTCTCTCTCCTGTGTATGTCTTCTATTTCTGTATCAAGAACATCGAGGTAACCTGCCTAAATGACCACCGCCCCGTAGCACTCACATCTGTAGCCATGAAGTGCTTTGAAAGGCTGGTCATGGCTCACATCAACACCATCATCCCGGAAAACCCTAGACCCACTCCAATTCGAATACCGTCCCAAACAGATCCACAGATGACGCAATCTCAATCGCACTCCACACTGCCCTTTCCCACCTGGACAAGAGGAACACCTATGTGAGAATGCTATTCATTGACTACAGCTCAGCGTTCAACACCATAGTGCCCACGAAGCTCATCACTAAGCTAAGGACCCTGGGACTAAACACCTACAGTGAGGGGAAAAAAGTATTTGATCCCCTGCTGATTTTGTACGTTTGCCCACTGACAAAGAAATTATCAGTCTATAATTTTAATGGTAGGTTTATTTGAACAGTGAGAGACAGAATAACAACAACAAAATCCAGAAAAACGCATGTCAAAAATGTTCTAAATTGATTTGCATTTTAATGAGGGAAATAAGTATTTGACCCCTCTGCAAAACATGACTTAGTACTTGGTGGCAAAACCCTTGTTGGCAATCACAGTGGTCAGACGTTTCTTGTAGTTGGCCACCAGGTTTGCACACATCTCAGGAGGGATTTTGTCCCACATCTCAGGAGGGCTTTTGTCCCACATCTCAGGAGGGATTTTGTCCCACTCCTCTTTGCAGATCTTCTCCAAGTCATTAAGGTTTCGAGGCTGACGTTTGGCAACTCGAACCTTCAGCTCCCTCCACAGATGTTCTATGGGATTAAGGTCTGGAGACTGGCTAGGCCACTCCACGACCTTAATGTGCTTCTTCTTGAGCCACTCCTTTGTTGCCTTGGCCGTGTGTTTTGGGTCATTGTTATGCTGGAATACCCATCCACGACCCATTTTCAATGCCCTGGCTGAGGGAAGGAGGTTCTCACCCAAGATTTGACGGTACATGGCCCCGTCCATCGTCCCTTTGATGCTGTGAAGTTGTCCTGTCCCCTAAGCAGAAAAACACCCCCAAAGCATAATGTTTCCACCTCCATGTTTGACGGTGGGGATGGTGTTCTTGGGGTCATAGGCAGCATTCCTCCTCTTCCAAACACGGCGAGTTGAGTTGATGCCAAAGAGCTCGATTTTGGTCTCATCTGACCACAACACTTTCAACCAGTTCTCCTCTGAATCATTCCGATGTTCATTGGCAAACTTCAGACGGGCATGTATATGTGCTTTCTTGAGCAGGGGGACCTTGCGGGCGCTGCAGGATTTCAGTCCTTCACGGCGTAGTGTGTTACCAATTGTTTTCTTGGTGACTATGGTCCCAGCTGCCTTGAGATCATTGACAAGATCCTCCCGTGTAGTTCTGAGCTGATTCCTCACCGTTCTCATGATCATTGCAACTCCACGAGGTGAGATCTTGCATGGAGCCCCAGGCCGAGGGAGATTGACAGTTATTTTGTGTTTCTTCCATTTGCAAATAATCACACCAACTGTTGTCACCTTCTCACCAAGCTGCTTGGCGATGGTCTTGTAGCCCATTCCAGCCTTGTGTAGGTCTACAATCTTGTCCCTGACATCCTTGGAGAGCTCTTTGGTCTTGGCCATGGTGGAGAGTTTGGAATCTGATTGATTGATTGCTTCTGTGGACAGGTGTCTTTTATACAGGTAACAAGCTGAGATTAGGAGCACTCCCTTTAAGAGTGTGCTACTAATCTCAGCTCGTTACCTGTATAAAAGACACCTGGGAGCCAGAAATCTTTCTGATTGAGAGGGGGTCAAATACTTATTTCCCTCATTAAAATGCAAATCAATTTATAACATTTTTGACATGCGTTCTTCTGGATTTTTTGTTGTTATTCTGGCTCTCACTGTTCAAATAAACCTACCATTAAAATTATAGACTGATCATTTCTTTGTCAGTGGGCAAACGTACAAAATCAGCAGGGGATCAAATACTTTTTTCCCTCACTGTACCTCTGCAACTGGATCCTGGACTTCCTGACGGGCCGCCCCCAGGTGGTAAGGTTAGCCAATAACACATCTGCCACACTCATCCTCAACACGGGGGCCCCTCAGGGGTGCGTGCTTGTCCCCTTCTGTACTCCATGTTCACCCACGACTGTGTGGCCAAGCACGACTCCAACACCATCATTAAGTTTGCCGACGACAACAGTGGTAGGCCTGAACACCGTCAACGATGAGACAGCCTATAGGGAGGAGGTCAGAGACCTGGCAATGTGGTGCTAGGACAACAACCTCTCCCTCAACGTGACCAAGACAAAGGAGATGATTGTGGACTACAGGAAAATGATGGGCTGTAGTGGAGCGGGTCGAGAGTTTCAAGTTCCTTGGCATCCACTTCACTAACAAACTGTTATGGTCCAAACACACCAAGACGGTCGTGAAGAGGGCACGACAACACCTTTTCCCCCTCAGGAGACTGAAAAGATTTGGCATGGGTACCCAGATCCTCAAAAAGTTCTACAGCTGCCCCATCGAGAGCATGTTCTGTTCTGTTCTATTTCTATATCCGTGACCGTGTTCTGTTCTGTTCTATTTCTATATCCGTGACCGTGTTCTGTTCTGTTCTACGCAGGTTCAAGAAGCGGGTGTTGATAGAACAGCTGGAGAACTTTCTAGAAGAGATCCACAACAGGGCCAAAAATATGAACCACCAGGACGGGTTCTAACGGACATCTGTGCCCTTCTCACCCCTTTTAACCCTCACCATTCACCCCCTCAACCTTGACCCCTTCACTCACCCTTCACCCCTCACCCCTCAGCCTGCACTTTTCACCCAGGCAGAAAGAGTCCAACAGAGAGAGAGAGAAGAGGGATATAATGTGTACTAACTAACCCGAGGAATGAGAAGACAGTGCTGTTGGCCTGTCTGCCTCTGTGTCAGTGTGATGTCTTGTCTCATCAGTGATGGTGTGGTGAACTGATATCGCTAAGGGAGTGGGTCCCATTGTACAAAGTTCCCAACAACTTCAGGGCCGAAGGAGGAACGGATGTTTTTGGTCTCATTTGAATCTTTTAAATGTCTTCTTTCCTTTCTCTCTCTTTCTATTCATCCCTCTCTCTCTCTCTCTCTCTCTCTCTCTCTCTCTCTCTCTCTCTCTCTCTCTCTCTCAATTCTCTCGCTCTCGCTCTCTCTCGCTCGCTCTCTCTCTCTCGCCCTCTCTCTCTCTTTCTGTTATCTCTCGCTCTCTCTTTCTGTTATCTCTCGCTCTCTCTCTCTTTCTGTTATCTCTCGCTCGCTCTCTCTCTCTCTTTCTGTTATCTCTCTCTCTTTCTCTCTCTCTCTCTCTCTCTCTCTCTCTCTGAGGTATTTTTGCTATGTGGGGACGTCCCTGTTTGGTCATGCACTTCTCAATGCCCTGAGAATCCTGATTGGCACTCCACTCCACCAATAGACCCACTCCTTTACTGTATTCACCAATAGAAAGGGTTGGCCACCTTCTTTCCCTCTTGACTTCCTGGACAGTAGCATCTATACTGTACTGCACCTTTACAACCAAACTGAACTCGGAGGCAAGTTTTTGCGCTTGTCTTTCACAGTTTAGATGTCAGTCTGAAAAACTGTTTTAGATGTATATTCTACCTGAGGAACGTTACAAGGAGTAGATAAGTGTGTTGATTTTTCTTAGGAGTACTGGATTTTTAGATAAAAACCAAACTCCAATAATAATAGTTTACCCTCTGAATGCTCTTACAAAATGCAACGGACAAGAAACCTCAATATGCTAGGCCAGTGGTTCCCAACCAGGGGAACCAGGACCCCTGGGGGTACTTAGCCTATCCACAGTGGGGTTCTTGAGAAGACTGAGACCGAAGGCCTGCTGGTAAAATGCACATGATGGGGTACTTCAGGGTTACTCCTGGTTAGAGCCAAATTCAGTCGGTGTTATAGTAGTAACCGAAAAAAGGTTGGGAACCACTGTGCTAGGTAGTAGACACACCTCAGGAAGTGGACAATAGCGTAATGGTTAGCAATATCATCAGTCCCACTAGTAATACCTACTGCGATCCTTAATTAAACCTCTCTGTCATGTCTAAAGTGTCGTTGGACGTTTTAAGGTAGACTTCAGGCCCTGGGTGTCAGGCTGGCTGTCGTGTGTGTGCAGGTTACCGCAAAGCATTTGATATTCTCCCTTCTTCTCCCACTTTTCCAATACGCCCTCCCTTTATAGGGAGGTAAGTCTATAATAAATATTATTAATAATAATTATATTATAAGTCTTCGCCGAACTTGTTTTTGTAAAGAGGACGCTACCAAAATAGTATTTTGAATACGCTGTATAGATGTAAATAACTAGAGAATTATTTAAAGAGAATTCCCAGAGGAGGAAGGCCTTTTTGTATTCCCATGAATAAAGTTTATATTTTGAATGGCCATGTAAATAAAAGCGTCAGTTGTTCAGTAAGTGTCATTATTACGTTTTTGTATTTCACTTTCTTTCAAGGAAATGTGAGGCTTTGCATGGTGTTGAGGAGGTTGCCCTTTGGAGATGTGACACGGTGTTGAGGAGGTTGCCCTTTGGAGATGTGACATGGTGTTGAGGAGGTTGCCCTTTGGAGATGTGACATGGTGTTGAGGAGGTTGCCCTTTGGAGATGTGACATGGTGTTGAGGAGGTTGCCCTTTGGAGATGTGACATGGTGTTGAGGAGGTTGCCCATTGGAGATGTGACACGGTGTTGAGGAGGTTGCCCTTTGGAGATGTGACACGGTGTTGAGGAGGTTGCCCTTTGGAGATGTGACACGGTGTTGAGGAGGTTGCCCTTTGGAGATGTGACATGGTGTTGAGGAGGTTGCCCTTTGGAGATGTGACATGGTGTTGAGGAGGTTGCCCTTTGGAGATGTGACATGGTGTTGAGGAGGTTGCCCATTGGAGATGTGACACGGTGTTGAGGAAGTTGCCCTTTGGAGATGTGACATGGTGATACAAAATCTATCCAGAAGGTGAGTATTTTATTTTATTATTCACTTGAGTGAATAATTTGGTGGATGTGAGAGTTTCTGAATCCTCTCTGAGACCATGCATCAACCAGGAAGTGGCACAGTGCATCAACCAGGAAGTGGCACAGTGCATCAACCAGGAAGTGGCACAGTGCATCAACCAGGAAGTGGTAGGCCTATGATACAGCTGCAGAAATAAAGGACCAAAACACTTTGGGTGCAAAACACAATGTATTAACATTTTATTTACAATCATGTACAAAAATATTGTCCCTCTTCCTGAAGTGTCTGGACCCTCCTGTTGGTCCCCAATAAATACGGGTAGTTTAGTTTTATTATGATCCCCAGTGGCTACTGCACATGCAGCAGCTACTCTTCCTGGGGTCCACATAAAATGTACAGAACAGTTATAGACAAGAACAACAGAAGATATAACATTAAAAAGTTGTATATAGGAAAGACACCAAGAGACAACACAAACACTATTTACACACTGTTCATATGTACATATTCATATTGTTATATACAGGACAGTTAAATTAGATCTTTAGAATGGTAGTGTGTTGGGTAGAGGTTGAATATGAGATAGGGTATGGGGCGGGAAGGTGTGGTGGTGGGGGTAAGGGAGTCCTAGGGTGGTGGGGGGGGAGGGTAAGGGAGTCCTAGGGTGGTGGGGGTAAGGGAGTCCTAGGGTGGTGTGGGGGGGTGGTAAGGGAGTCCTAGGGTGGTGGGGGGGGTAAGGGAGTCCTAGGGTGGTGGGGGTAAGGGAGTCCTAGGGTGGTGGAGGGGGTAAGGGAGTCCTAGGGTGGTGATGGGGGGGGGTAAGGGAGTCCTAGGGTGGAGGGGGTAAGGGAGTCCTAGGGTGGTGGTGGGATAAGGGAGTCCTAGGGTGGTGGAGGGGGTAAGGGAGTCCTAGGGTGGTGGAGGGGGTAAGGGAGTCCTAGGGTGCCTGTTCAGCTGGATTCACCACACGCCCCATGAATAGAACAGATCCTGGAGAGACAAGAAAGAGGGATGATGAATAGAAGACCAAACTAACAAGGTGATGCTGTAACGGCAATAAAACGCCAAAATAGTGCCATGACATCAGTGATGACTATTAAAGTGATCACGCATAATGTTAGCTATCTGTTAATGTTTGTATTGTAGGCCTACCTGTGCTGACTTGTCGCAAGAGGAAGAAGAAAGGTCGGTCTGCTTTGAAGACGGGAGCGCGGGAGCGTTTGAGTAGCACCATAGCTGTGGCCGCAGCGGCCTTGGTCCCATCCTCTGTTACCTCTATCCTGGCCTCATGAAAGGCATCGGACACGTACAGGCCCTCCTCCGCTGTGGAGAGAGAACAACACAATGCTGTAAGTACTGGACAGTCATCTGCTACTGAGGATGACTTGGATCTCTAGCCTGGGTGCGGAGTACTGAGGATGACATGGATCTCTAGCCTGGGTGCAGAGTACTGAGGATGACTTGGATCTCTAGCCTGGGTGCAGAGTACTGAGGATGACATGGATCTCTAGCCTGGGTGCGGAGTACTGAGGATGACATGGATCTCTAGCCTGGGTGCAGAGTACTGAGGATGACATGGCTCTCTAGCCTGGGTGCAGAGTACTGAGGATGACATGGATCTCTAGCCTGGGTGTAGAGTACTGAGGATGACTTGGATCTCTAGCCTGGGTGCAGAGTACTGAGGATGACATGGATCTCTAGCCTGGGTGCGGAGTACTGAGGATGACATGGATCTCTAGCCTGGGTGCAGAGTACTGAGGATGACATGGCTCTCTAGCCTGGGTGCGGAGTACTGAGGATGACATGGATCTCTAGCCTGGGTGCAGAGTACTGAGGATGACTTGGATCTCTAGCCTGGGTGCAGAGTACTGAGGATGACATGGATCTCTAGCCTGGGTGCAGAGTACTGAGGATGACATGGATCTCTAGCCTGGGTGCGGAGTACTGAGGATGACATGGATCTCTAGCCTGGGTGCGGAGTACTGAGGATGACATGGATCTCTAGCCTGGGTGCAGAGTACTGAGGATGACATGGCTCTCTAGCCTGGGTGCAGAGTACTGAGGATGACATGGCTCTCTAGCCTGGGTGCAGAGTACTGAGGATGACATGGCTCTCTAGCCTGGGTGCAGAGTACTGAGGATGACATGGATCTCTAGCCTGGGTGCGAAGTACTGAGGATGACATGGCTCTCTAGCCTGGGTGCAGAGTACTGAGGATGACATGGCTCTCTAGCCTGGGTGCGAAGTACTGAGGATGACATGGATCTCTAGCCTGGGTGCCAGTCTGTTGCTGCCCTCGAGCCAACACCTTATGGAATTGTCATGCAAAACATTGGCATGACAATGGAGTAGGCAAAAGCACAAACTGATCTAGGACCAGCCTAATGGATCTCATATAAAACCAGAATAAGGCAGTTGAGTGAGTGTACTGCACCTGAGATGCCAGTGAAGTCTGCTGCCATTGGGTTGAAGGCGTCACTGACCCCCATTGACGGCAGAACCGACCTCAGGTTGAACTTGTTCTGCATTTTAAACCTGTAAGTAAAAGCCAGTCCATTACGCTACCATTCACCTGTTTGGCCAGTAGATCAGACACCATGGAGGTTAGGACACTTTGGGCTAAGATATATATATATATATATATCAACGCGACTACCCTGGTATAACAAAAGTTCAAATAAATACAAATTGAGATCAATGTGTACCTGGGGAGGAAAACATCCATCTTGGTTCTGCGGAGGCCAGTGTCCCAGGTGGCCACAGCGCGGGGGGTTATCTGGGATTCCAGCGAGAACAGAGGTGTCTTCCTGTCACTGGGCAGAGCCACCAGAAGACTGAGGACGCGGCCCAGGTACGGCAGCTCCAAGACCGTGTAGCGCTGGTCTGACAGGGTGCGGAACTGACCTGCACATAGAGGGGAAACCAACGGAGGGACAGTTTAAATAAGACCACAGGATATAATCAATCAAGCACATTTATTTTATATAGCCCTTTTTACATCAGCAGTTGTCACAGTGCTTTACAGATACCCAGCCTGAAACCCCAAAGATCAAGCAATGCAGATATAGAAGCACTAAACATTAATACTTTACAATGTCTTGTAATATGTCGAATTATCTTAATTACTATACTACGAATCAAAACTCAAACTGTTGTTTTGTGCTTGATGATTTGATTTGACTGTATGTAAGTGATTAATTGAAAAGTAAGTGATGAACCGATAAATAAGTAAGGGGAACTGATAAATAAGCAAGGGAAGAACCAATAAGTAAGCAAGGGACAAAACGATAAGTAAGCAAGGGACGAACCGATACGTTAGTGAGGGTTGAACTGATAAATAAGCAAGGGAAGAACCAATAAGTAAGCAAGGAACGAAACGATAAGTAAGCAAGGGACGAACCGATAAGTAAGGGATGAACCGATAAGTTAGTGAGGGCTGAACCGATAAGTTAGTGAGGCTTGAACCGATAAGTTAGTGAGGCTTGAACCGATAAGTTAGTGAGGCTTGAACCGATAAGTTAGTGAGGGCTGAACCGATAAGTTAGTGAGGCTTGAACCGATAAGTTAGTGAGGCTTGAACCGATAAGTTAGTGAGGGCTGAACCGATAAATTAGTGAGGGCTGAACCGATAAGTTAGTGAGGCTTGAATCGATAAGTATGTAAGGGCTGAACCGGTAAGTTAGTGAGGGCTGAACTGATAAGTTAGTGAGGCTTGAACCGATAAGTATGTAAGGGATGAACTGATAAGTTAGTGAGTGTTGAACCGATAAGTATGTAAGGGATGAACCGATAAGTTAGTGAGGGCTGAACCGATAAGTTAGTGAGGGTTGAACCGATAAGTTAGTGAGGGTTGAACCGATAAGTTAGTGAGGGCTGAACCGATAAGTTAGTGAGGGCTGAACCGATAAGTTAGTGAGGGTTGAACCGATAAGTTAGCGAGGGCTGAACCGATAAGTTAGTGAGGCTTGAACCGATAAGTTAGTGAGGGCTGAACCGATAAATTAGTGAGGGCTGAACCGATAAGTATGTAAGGGCTGAACCGATAAGTTAGTGAGGCTTGAATCGATAAGTATGTAAGGGCTGAACCGGTAAGTTAGTGAGGGCTGAACTGATAAGTTAGTGAGGCTTGAACCGATAAGTATGTAAGGGATGAACTGATAAGTTAGTGAGTGTTGAACCGATAAGTATGTAAGGGATGAACCGATAAGTTAGTGAGGGCTGAACCAATAAGTTAGTGAGGGCGGAACCGATAAGTTAGTGAGGGTTGAACCGATAAGTTAGTGAGGGTTGAACCGATAAGTTAGTGAGGGCTGAACCGATAAGTTAGTGAGGGCTGAACCGATAAGTTAGAGGGCTGAACCGATAAGTTAGAGGGCTGAACCGATAAGTTAGAGGGCTGAACCGATAAGTTAGAGGGCTGAACCGATAAGTTAGTGGGCTGAACCGATAAGTTAGAGGGCTGAACCGATGAGTTAGAGGGCTGAACCGATAAGTTAGAGGGCTGAACCGATAAGTTAGAGGGCTGAACCGATAAGTTAGAGGGCTGAACCGATAAGTTAGAGGGCTGAACCGATAAGTTAGTGAGGGCTGAACCGGTAAGTTAGAGGGCTGAACCGATAAGTTAGAGGGCTGAACCGATAAGTTAGAGGGCTGAACCGATAAGTTAGAGGGCTGAACCGATAAGTTAGTGGGCTGAACCGATAAGTTAGAGGGCTGAACCGATAAGTTAGAGGGCTGAACCGATAAGTTAGAGGGCTGAACCGATAAGTTAGAGGGCTGAACCGGTAAGTTAGAGGGCTGAACCGATAAGTTAGAGGGCTGAACCGATAAGTTAGAGGGCTGAACCGATAAGTTAGAGGGCTGAACCGATAAGTTAGAGGGCTGAACCGATAAGTTAGAGGGCTGAACCGATAAGTTAGTGAGGGCTGAACCGGTAAGTTAGAGGGCTGAACCGATAAGTTAGTGAGTGTTGAACCGATAAGTATGTAAGGGATGAACCGATAAGTTAGTGAGGGCTGAACCAATAAGTTAGTGAGGGCGGAACCGATAAGTTAGTGAGGGCTGAACCGATAAGTTAGTGAGGGTTGAACCGATAAGTTAGTGAGGGCTGAACCGATAAGTTAGTGAGGGCTGAACCGGTAAGTTAGTGAGGGCTGAACCGATAAGTTAGAGGGCTGAACCGATAAGTTAGAGGGCTGAACCGATAAGTTAGAGGGCTGAACCGATAAGTTAGAGGGCTGAACCGATAAGTTAGAGGGCTGAACCGATAAGTTAGAGGGCTGAACCGATGAGTTAGAGGGCTGAACCGATAAGTTAGTGGGCTGAACCGATAAGTTAGAGGGCTGAACCGATAAGTTAGAGGGCTGAACCGATAAGTTAGAGGGCTGAACCGATAAGTTAGTGAGGGCTGAACCGGTAAGTTAGAGGGCTGAACCGATAAGTTAGAGGGCTGAACCGATAAGTTAGAGGGCTGAACCGATAAGTTAGAGGGCTGAACCGATAAGTTAGAGGGCTGAACCGATAAGTTAGAGGGCTGAACCGATAAGTTAGAGGGCTGAACCGATAAGTTAGAGGGCTGAACCGATAAGTTAGAGGGCTGAACCGATAAGTTAGAGGGCTGAACCGATAAGTTAGAGGGCTGAACCGATGAGTTAGAGGGCTGAACCGATAAGTTAGTGGGCTGAACCGATAAGTTAGAGGGCTGAACCGATAAGTTAGAGGGCTGAACCGATAAGTTAGAGGGCTGAACCGATAAGTTAGTGAGGGCTGAACCGGTAAGTTAGAGGGCTGAACCGATAAGTTAGAGGGCTGAACCGATAAGTTAGAGGGCTGAACCGATAAGTTAGAGGGCTGAACCGATAAGTTAGAGGGCTGAACCGATAAGTTAGAGGGCTGAACCGATAAGTTAGAGGGCTGAACCGATAAGTTAGAGGGCTGAACCGATAAGTTAGAGGGCTGAACCGATAAGTTAGAGGGCTGAACCGATAAGTTAGAGGGCTGAACCGATAAGTTAGAGGGCTGAACCGATAAGTTAGAGGGCTGAACCGATAAGTTAGTGAGGGCTGAACCGATAAGTTAGTGAGGGCTGAACCGATAAGTTAGTAAGTGTTGAACCGATAAGTATGTAAGGGATGAACTTACAGCAAAAAAAGGACAGACAGAAAACTATTGCTCTTCTCTGTTCTCACTACGGACTGCGGTTGAAAAATGAACTTTTGTGCAAACATATTTCACCGTCTGAAATGTGCTTTTAATTGCACATGGTCCCTTTTAAAATATACTACTACTTACCAAAGTTGACCTCTGTGGCCTGGTACATCATGGGCACCTTGATGGTGCTGCCGTCCGACAGGGTGAAGGGAAGGTTCTGGGTGTCAGTGAAGAGGAACTGTTTCTGCCACACTCCCCGGAAGTTCACTGTGTTGACCAGGGCCATCTGCAGCCGCTTGCCCCACCACGAGGTCTCTCCCTGGGCCTCGCCAGACCCAAACAGCTCCCCGCTGCCAACGGACTGGAGCGGCTCACCGGTGCCATGGTTGCGTCCCCACTGTTCCAGCTGGCTGTGGGTGTGGTTGGGCTGACTGAAGTTGGCTCGGACCAGACTGCTGTTGCTCAGGGATGCTGCATGCTGGGTAAAAGCAGGAAGGATCTGGACGCCAGTCTGGATGAATAGGGCGCATGCCTGCTGGAGCCGCACCCCTTGACTGGAGTTACCCACGTCCCCCTGCGACCGCAACAGGAAGTCCTGCACTTGCATGTCTGGAGAGACAGGAAGTGGGATCAGTGGCTAGGCCAAATGGAAAGGTTCCCACTAGATGAGATTTTTGGTCTTCATTTAAGGTTAGGGTTAGGCATAAGGTTAGCAGTGTGGTTAGGGTTAGGCATAAGGTTAGCAGTGTGGTTAGGGTTAGATTTAAAATCAGATTGTAAGAAGATAAATTGTAGAAATGGGTGGGGCTTCCAACTTTGCAACTTGGCCAGATAGTGAAAAACCAAATGGAAACTGTATGTATTCCAAAACATCATAAAACATCATGTGGAAACTATGTATTCCAAAACATGAGTGAAAAAGACACCAGAGGTTGGCCAACCCATATAATCCAGCTCTGCCTTTAGGCCAGTTTGAGTTACTAGGTCCATACCACATGGATAGCACCCTTGGCTTTCTTCACTCTGACACCATGCACCTGCACCTTTTCTCTATCAAGTATGCTTATAAATCAAGAGAATATGTTTATGTCCCTGTACGTCCTTCTCTACATGTCTTGAGTACCTTCTGAACTCTTGGCTAGTGTCTGCTTTCACCATGCAGTGTAACACAGTGGCCTTTCGACCCCAGAGTCTCAGTATTACCCTCTGAATAATCAGATTATAGAGCAGGGGCAGGCATTAGGGCTCCAGACACCACTCTACCCTGCCCTGCCCTGCCTGGACAACAGGCCCACAGGACCCCGTACCAGCCGGCCCACAGGACCCCATACCAGCCGGCCCACAGGACCCCGTACCAACCGGCCCACAGGAGCCCGTAACAACCGGCCCACAGGACCCCATACCCACAGGACCCCGTACCAGCCGGCCCACAGGACCCCATACCAGCCGGCCCACAGGACCCCGTACCAACCGGCCCACAGGAGCCCGTACCAGCCGGCCCACAGGTCCCCGTACTAACCGGCCCACAGGACCCCCACAGGACCCCGTACCAACCGGCCCACAGGACCCCGTACCAACCGGCCCACAGGACCCCGTACCAACCGGCCCACAGGACCCCGTTCCAACCGGCCCACAGGACCCCGTACCAGCCGGCCCACAGGACCCCGTACCAGCCGGCCCACAGGACCCCGTACCAGCCGGCCCACAGGACCCCGTACCAGCTGGCCCACAGGACCCCGTACCAGCCGGCCCACAGGACCCCGTACCAGCCGGCCCACAGGACCCCGTACCAGCCGGCCCACAGGACCCCGTACCAGCCGGCCCACAGGACACCGTACCAACTGGCCCACAGGAGCCCGTACCAACCGGCCCACAGGAGCCCGTACCAACCGGCCCACAGGACCCCGTACCATCTGGCCCACAGGACCACGTACCAACCGGCCCACAGGACCCCGTACCAACCGGCCCACAGGACCCCGTACCATCTGGCCCACAGGACCATGTACCAGCCAGCCCACAGGACCCCGTACCAACCGGCCCACAGGACCCCGTACCAGCCGGCCCACAGGACCCCGTACCAGCCGGCCCACAGGACCCCGTACCAGCCGACCCACAGGACCCCGTACCAACCGGCCCACAGGACCCCGTACCAACCGGCCCACAGGACCCCGTACCAGCCGGCCCACAGGACCCCGTACCAGCCGGCCCACAGGACTCCGTACCAACCGGCCCACAGGACCCCGTACCAGCCGGCCCACAGGACCCCGTACCAGCGGTGCAGCCCAGCATCAGTTTAAGGGAATGGTATGAACACACAGAAACACTTGAACAAACAGTAATGGAGAGCAAAATAAACCAACACTTAGTAGATGCTACTTACAGTGTTCAGTCTTTGTACCAGCACAGCATGTTATACCAGCACTCAACAGCTGTGGCCCCCACCCCCACTGACTGGGCCTGGAGAGTTATAGGGGTATGCAAATCAAATGCAGGCTTTTGTTCCACCCCAGCACTAAAATTGCTTTAGAATCGACTTCTCATCAAGACCTTGATTGGTTGAACAAGGTGTGTTGGTGATGGGCTTTGAACGCAAGCCTGCACACCCAGTAACCTGACCACCCAGTAACCTGACCACCCAGCAACCTGACCACCCAGCAACCTGACCACCCAGTAGTCTGACCACCCAGTAACCTGACCACCCAGTACCCTGACCACCCAGTACCCTGACCACCCAGCAACCTGACCACCCAGTAACCTGACCACCCAGTAGTCTGACCACCCAGCAACCTGACCACCCAGTAACCTGACCACCCAGTAATCTGACCACCCAGTAACCTGACCACCCAGTAGTCTGACCACCCAGTAACCTGACCACCCAGTAACCTGACCACCCAGTAATCTGACCACCCAGTAACCTGACCACCCAGCAGTCTGACCACCCAGCAGTCTGACCACCCAGTAACCTGACCACCCAGTAACCTGACCACCCAGTAACCTGCTGCACTCCTCTGGATGCCTTTTGAACTCTTAGCCCTGCTTGGTGGTGGGTTCTTTTTAAAATATATATATATATCTTTGGGGTCTGGGGCAGTCTCACTCCTTTATAAGATTTTTTTTGTGTGAAAATATAGTACATTGTGAAAGATGGGGAACATAGGCGAGGGTGAGTGAAAGGACAGTGTGCCGGATTCGAACCCATGCCGACCCTGGTATACATGTGTTCCGGCCGGGGTCATAGGCTGTAACTGCTGGTGGGGTTCTTACCGTTGAGGTCATATCCCAGTGAAGCCTCCAGTTGTGCCAGCGTGTTGCCACGGGCGCCCAGCTGCAGAAGTCCCAAGGACAGCGAGACGCTCACCGGCGACACGATCAGGTTGGAGTTGTTCTCGGTCTCTTTGAGCGCTTTGTAGAGGCTGACGGCGAACTCTGTGTGCAGCTCTCCCATGGTGTCCTGAAGGCTAGCGTCACACTGACCCCTCTCCACCAACCAGAAGCAGACGAACAGTGAGGTGATCGACAGGCGACGCATGGCCTTCGCGGTGCAGGGTCAAAGGTAATATATAGAGATGATGATGTCAGAGGGGGCGGGTCCACAGAGATGGGGTCACTGCAAAGAAGTGTTTGTGATGTTATGACTTTATAACAATGCGTATAGAGGCCTATTGTGTTGTTTCAATACATTGACTGATTTATTTATTTCATTTGCCAGTTTAAAAACCAAACATATCCTCAGTAGCGTTATGACGGGGAGAGCACAATAAAGCCAATGGCTTCTTTCCATTGTTGCCCCTGATGATATCAAGTAAGATACATTCATTACATTTTAGTCATTTAGCAGACGCTCTTATCCAGAGCGACTTACAGTTAGTGAGTGCATACATTATTTATTTTTATTTTTTCATACTGGCCCCTGTGGGAATCGAACCCACAACCCTGGCGTTGCAAAACGCCATGCTCTACCAACTGAGCTACATCCCTGCTGGCCATTCCCTCCCCTACCCTGGACGACGCCGGGCCAATTGTGCGCCGCCCCCATGGGTCTCCCGGTCGCGGCAGGCTACGACAGAGCCTGGATTCGAACCAGGATCTCTAGTGGCACAGCTAGCACTGCGATGCAGCGCCTTAGACCACTGCGCCACTCGGGAGGTTACGAATCGGTTTTTGATGGAATCATGGAATAACTTTTCATTGTGAAACACTTGTTCAGTTACTGCCTGACTCTCTCTTATCCTGAGCCCCCACACGTGCCTGCCCTTTCCATAGAAGGCCAAGTATCATATTGGGCCACTGTCAACCCCATTCAATTAAATCAATTAAAGAGCAATGTTGACCTGCAGCAAATGTAGACCTCTTGAACCAATAATTAGTTCATCCTATTTTGTAGCCGGGAAATTGCATGCACCACATTGAGTTAATGTTGTTATACAGTATAATATATACAGTACTGCTTGAAAGGACGTGAACCCCTTGTGCAATTACAGATTCTTTCCGGTTTTTTTAACCATGAAATCAAAGGGCGAGATCATTAGGAAAGAGTTTTGTCGGGACACTGATAAACAGAGATAAGAAACCTGGTCAGTTTGGTGTTACCCATCCAGGTGAATGCAAAGCACACCATGCCGAGAGGAAAGGAGATCTCAGAGGACATCAGGACGAGGGTAGTGAGAGCACATCAGTCTGGGGATCTCAGAGGACATCAGGACGACGGTAGTGAGAGCACATCAGTCTGGGGATCTCAGAGGACATCAGGACGAGGGTAGTGAGAGGACATCAGGACGAGGGTAGTGAGAGGACATCAGGACGAGGGTAGTGAGAGGACATCAGGACGAGGGTAGTGAGAGGACATCAGGACGAGGGTAGTGAGAGGACATCAGGACGAGGGTAGTGAGAGCACATCAGGACGAGGGTAGTGAGAGGACATCAGTCTGGGGATCTCAGAGGACATCAGGACGAGGGTAGTGAGAGGACATCAGGACGAGGGTAGTGAGAGGACATCAGGACGAGGGTAGTGAGAGCACATCAGGACGAGGGTAGTGAGAGGACATCAGGACGAGGGTAGTGAGAGCACATCAGGACGAGGGTAGTGAGAGGACATCAGGACGAGGGTAGTGAGAGCACATCAGGACGAGGGTAGTGAGAGCACATCAGGACGAGGGTAGTGAGAGGACATCAGGACGAGGGTAGTGAGAGGACATCAGGACGAGGGTAGTGAGAGCACATCAGGACGAGGGTAGTGAGAGGACATCAGTCTGGGGATCTCAGAGGACATCAGGACGAGGGTAGTGAGAGGACATCAGGACGAGGGTAGTGAGAGCACATCAGTCTGGGGATCTCAGAGGACATCAGGACGAGGGTAGTGAGAGGACATCAGGACGAGGGTAGTGAGAGGACATCAGGACGAGGGTAGTGAGAGGACATCAGTCTGGGGATCTCAGAGGACATCAGGACGAGGGTAGTGAGAGCACATCAGTCTGGGGATCTCAGAGGACACCAGGACGAGGGTAGTGAGAGCACATCAGTCTGGGGATCTCAGAGGACATCAGGACGAGGGTAGTGAGAGGACATCAGGACGAGGGTAGTGAGAGGACATCAGGACGAGGGTAGTGCGAGCACATCAGGACGAGGGTAGTGAGAGGACATCAGTCTGGGGATCTCAGAGGACATCAGGACGAGGGTAGTGAGAGGACATCAGGACGAGGGTAGTGAGAGGACATCAGGACGAGGGTAGGGAGAGCACATCAGGACGAGGGTAGTGAGAGGACATCAGGATGAGGGTAGGTAGAGCACATCAGTCTGGGGATCTCAGAGGACATCAGGACGAGGGTAGGAAGATGCACATCAGTCTGGGGATCTCAGAGGACACCAGGACGAGGGTATTGAGAGCACATCAGTCTGGGGATCTCAGAGGACATCAGGACGAGGGTAGTGAGAGGACATCAGGACGAGGGTAGTGAGAGCACATCAGGACGAGGGTAGTGAGAGGACATCAGTCTGGGGATCTCAGAGGACATCAGGACGAGGGTAGTGAGAGGACATCAGGACGAGGGTAGGGAGAGGACATCAGGACGAGGGTAGGGAGAAGACATCAGGACGATGGTAGTGAGAGGACATCAGGACGAGGGTAGGGAGAGGACATCAGGACGAGGGTAGTGAGAGGACATCAGGACGAGGGTAGTGAGAGGACATCAGTCTGGGGAAGGCTATAAAATCATCTCTAATAGATTTGAGCTCCATCAGTCCACTGTGAGGCAAATAATGTACAAACGGAGAGCATTTAACATGACAGCAACTCGGCCTAGAAGTGGACGCCCTTCCAAAATATCCCCAAGAGCCACAAGAACAATAATAAATCGGGTAAAAGCCAACCCAAACATAACGCCTAGATATTTGCGGACCTCCCTTGCTGCATCTCGGGTAACTGTGCTTGCGTCAACAACAAGAAGAACGCTGAATTGAAATGCCATTCATTGGAGGGTTGCTAGGAAGAAGCATCTGCTGTCAGAAAAAGAACCAAACTGCCCGTCTTAACTTTGCCAGAGACCACCGGGACAAACCTGAAGGTTTCTGGAAGTTCATTCTCTGAACCGATGAGTCCAAAATTGACCTTTTTGGTCACAATCAACACCGCTATGTTTGGTGAAAACCCAACGCTGCCTACCACCAAAATAACCTTATCCCAACAGTCAAGCATGGTGGTGGTAATGTCAAGATCTGGGCTGCTTTTCCTCTTCTGGACCTGGACGACTCCACATCATTAAGGGAACCATGAATTCTGAGGTATACCAGGAGATTCTTGAACAGAACGTCAGGCCATCAGTCAAGGAGCTAAAGCTGGGCCGAAAAATGAGTCTTCCAACAAGACAACGACCCAAAGCATTCAAGCAAATCTACCAAAGAATGGCTCAGGAGAAAGAAGATTTGTGTTTTTGGATTGGCCAAGTCAAAGTCCTGACCTGAATCCAATCGAGATGCTGTGGCAGGACCTGAAGCGGGCAGTTCATGCCAGACACCCCTCAAACCTCACTCAATTGGCTGAGTTCTGTAAGGAGGAGTGGGCAAAAATCCCTCAAAACAGAGACTGATTACTGGCTATAAGAGACGTTTAGTCCAAGTTACCGCTGCTAATGGAGGTGCCACAAGCTATTGACTGAAAGGGTTCACATATTGTTGCACACATCAAATCTGAGTTTCTGTTAAATAAACAATGAATATATATATATTTTTTGTTTCTGTCATTTACTTGGAATGTATTTTATTACGAATTGGTCTTTTAGATAAGGTTTTGATATGTTTATTTTAATATTTTATAGCAAAATAATGACCAGCCCTGTAGGGTTCACATACTTTCAAGCTGCACTGTATATATACATAGATACATACGTACATACGTACACTACATTACCAAAAGTATGTGGAAACCTGCTCGTCGAGCATCTCATTCCAAAATCAGTTGGTCCCTTCCTTTGCTGCTATAACAGCCTCCACACTTCTGGGAAGGTTTTCCACTAGATGTTGGAACATTGCTGCGGGGACTTGCTTCCATTCAGCCACAAGCGCATTAGTGAGGTCAGGCATTGATGTTGGGCGATCGATTAGGCCTGGCTCGCAGTTGACGTTCCAATTCATCCCAAAGTTGTTCGATGGAGTTGAGGTTTAGGGCTCTGTGCAGGCCAGTCAAGTTCTTCCACACCGATCTCGACAAACCATTTCTGTATGGACCTCGCTTTGTGCACAGGGGCATTAACATGCTGAAACAGGAAAGGGCTTTCCCCAAACTGTTGCCACAAAGTTGGATGCACAGAATCGTCTAGAATGTCATTGTATGCTGTAGCGTTAAGATTTCCCTTCACTGGAACTAAGGGGCCTAGCCCGAACCATGAAAAATAGCCCCAGACCATTATTCCTCCTCCACCAAACTTAACAGTTGGCACTATGCATTGGGGCAGATGGTGAAGCGTGATTCATCACTCTAGAGAAAGCATTTCACTGCTCCAGAGTCCAATGGCGGCGGCAAGCTTAACACCACTCCAGCCGACGCTTGGCATTGCGCGTGGTGATCTTAGGCTTGTGGAAAGGTGAGCTCCTCAGTAGGGTCATTCTACTGTGAATGTTTGTCTATGGAGATTGCATGGCTGTGTGTTTGTCTATGGAGATTGCATGGCTGTGTGTTTGTCTATGGAGATTGCATGGTTGTGTGTTTGTCTATGGAGATTGCATGGCTGTGTGTTTGTCTATGGAGATTGCACGGCTGTGTGCTCGATTTTATTCACCTGTCGCAACGGGTGTGGCTAAAATAGCCAAATCCACTCATTTGAAGGGGTGTCCACATACTTTTGTATACGTACAGTACATTCGGAAAGTATTCAGACCTCTTGACTTATTCCACATTTTGTTGCCTTACAGCCTTATTTTAAAATAGATTAAATTGTTTTTTTTTTAAGTAAAAAAAGTTCTGATAAATCATTATAAATCCATAAATATATGTAACCTGTAATGATCACGACTGACATATCAGCCTATGCAAATGTTCCTTCCCAAGCGGACATAACTTGTATCTATTGTAGCCGATACATTCCATCCACATTTTAATGAGCCCAAGCTAATGGAAAACCATAGAAGACAACAAATAGGAAACTTTAATTCTCTGAAATAATTTAAAAGTTAAAACCCATCTCAGTTATGGGTGTGTTTATAATTGCGCATGGCCCTAAACATGACAAATTCACCTGCAAGAAACTTACCCGGAAGACGGGTACAGAGAAAGGCTACAATTATTTCGGTTTTCCGCTCCAATTCCAGGCAGTTGCCTCCAAATATCCGATGTCCACAAAAGTACGCTATCGCTAGAGAGCTTGTTTGCGCCGATGTTCCTCTCACCTCTCCTGTCCCGGTGTTTTGTAGGCTACTCCTGTCTGCTCCTTGCTTAGCCAGCTGATTGAGCGGGTTCTCAGTCATAAGACCGTGTTTAAAGGGAGTGCGCCGTGTTCGCGGTCTCTCTCGGAGATGTCCGTACCATTCGACTATGCTAGAATTCCTAGCTCCCTAACCCTAACCCTCCCCGGTCCGGTACTATAAGGAGCCAGGCGGAGGGAGGCATGTCACCAACCAGCAAATCCCAAAAAAACTAGCTGAGAAAAAAAAGACTCACACACACACACTTCACAAAAGACAGTCGGTCCCCTTATTCAAGCAGCTTGCCCTTTTGTTGTGGTGATCAAAAGGCATCCCCCAACAAGAGTTCAACAACATGCTGACCATCAAAGTGCTGTGTCGGCGCGTCTAATTGGGAGACACTCAATGGAATGTGCCATTTTAAATGATCTGGTAATGAATGATTTGTGAGTCCTGTTTTGGACACTTTACCTCACCCATCATCTCTATAGTTCTGACCCAAGGAACCCTGACAGAAATATCATTTTTGTGGTCTTGTGTGGCTCAGTCGGTAGAGCATGGCGCTTGCAATGTCACGGGTCGTGGGTTTGATTCCCGCTGAGGCAACCCATATGTACAGTAAAACTAAAAACGTATGCTTTGGATAAAAGAGTCTGCTAAATGGCATTAGTATTATTATGATGAGAGAGAGAGAGAGAGAGAGACAGAGAGACAGAGAGACAGAGAGAGACAGAGAGAATCAATAACCTCCAGTCCTGGTCTGCATGGGACATGATGTTGTGAACTTCCCTCCTCAGAGCCAACTGAATGTGACTTTAAACTGTCATTTCTTGTAAGCTAGGACCTTTTTTAATTAAACGTAGTATCTTGTGTTTTATTTAAAGTTGTCTCTAAATGTAACTGTGCATTTTGCATATTTTTAGTCTTGTCGACTGTAAACGGAAAGGATATAAATCGAATCAACTCTATTAATTAGTATCCCCATGACGACTAACTGGCCTTGAAACAGAAGATGTGAAGACACCATTTTCCCATGGTGAACTGAAGGAAGGAGGGACCTAGACAGGGCATGATTGGTAGCCATCAGGTATTTGGCTTCATTGTGGCCTGGGATTCCTCCCATTACTGGAACTGTCCTAATGAGTCCAGCCAGCTTGGCTCTCGACAATGGAGACACCACATTCTTTAATACCAATGCTCCAATGTTCCAACTCTGCCGACACAGGAATTTGGAATTTTAAGGGACTCAGGCCTCGGAACAGGATGAAATGTCATGGTAATTGCCCAAAGACAATTACCACGAACTGCCACCAAAGTAAACAACAGTTTTCATCTTGATGGCCGGCTTCAAACAATGTGACTTCGCCCTGGAGGAAGAAAACACGATTTGTGGATTGGAAGATAATGATTTGTGCTCTCAATTTATGATTCCTGGTCCAATTAAAAAACCAGCTCATACCAGACCGATAGGGAAGGAGTGGAGGGTGGCTTTCTCAAGATTGGATGAGAGAAACGCACACAAATACAAAAACACTGAAGCCTTTCAGGGACATCGACAGACTTTCCAGTCCTACATCAACTCCTCTTCGGCTCTCCTTCATACCCGAGAGAGAGAGAGAGAGAGAGCCTGCCTGCCTGCCTGCAGAAAGTATTTCACAGCCCTTGACTTTTTGCACATTTTGTTGTTACAGCCTGAATTTTAAATGGGATTTAATTGAGATGTTGTATCACTGGCTTACACACAATACCCCATAATGTCAAAGTGGAATTATGATATTTTGTCTATTTTCAATGTCGTCTTGGTAACCAACTCCAGTATATATATATTTGGCCTTCGTTTTAGGTAATTGTCCTGCTGAAAGGTGAATTTGTCTCCCAGTGTCTGTTGGAAAGCAAACTGAACCAGGTTTTCCTCTAGGATTTTGCCTGTGCTTATAGCTGTATTCTGTCTCTTTTTAACTGAGTGGGCTAGTTACAGTTTGGACTTAAATCGGCTTGAAAATCTATGGCAAGACTTAAAATGGCTGTCTACAACCAACTTGACAGATCTTGAAGAATTAAAAAATAAATCATGTGCAAATATTGTACAATCCAGGTGTGCAAAGCTCTTAGAGACTTAGCCAGAAAGACTCACAGCTGTAATCACTGCCACAGGTGATTCTACAAAGTATTGACTCATGGGTGGTGAATACTTATGTATATGAGATATTTCTATGTTTCATTTTCAATACATTTGCTAAAATGTCTAAAAACATGTTTTCACTTTGTCATTATGGGGTACTGTGTGTAGATGGGTGAGAATAATGAAATAAATAAATCCAATGTGGAATAAAGTCAATGTAGATAGATTTAGAAAAAAGTATTTAGTCAGCCACCAATTGTGCAAGTTCTCCCACTTAAAAAGATGAGTGGCCTGTAATTTTCATCATAGGTACACGTCAACTATGACAGACAAATTGAGGGAAAAAAATCCCAGAATTCCAGAAAATCACATTGTAGGATTTTTTATGACTTTCTTTGCAAATTATGGTGGAAAATAAGTATTTGGTCAATAACAAAAGTTTCTCAATACTTTGTTATATACCCTTTGTTGGCAATGACACAGGTCAAACGTTTTCTGTAAGTCTTCACAAGGTTTTCACACACTGTTGCTGGTATTTTGGCCCATTCCTCCATGCAGATCTCTAGAGCAGTGATGTTTTGGGGCTGTCGCTGGGCAACACAGAATTTCAACTCCCTCCAAAGATGTTCTATGGGGTTGAGATCTGGAGACTGGCTAGGCCACTCCAGGACCTTGAAATGCTTCTTACGAAGCCACTCCTTCGTTGCCGGGGCGGTGTGTTTGGGATCATTGTCATGCTGAAAGACCCAGCCACGTTTCATCTTCAATGCCCTTGCTGATGGAAGGAGGTTTTCACTCAAAATCTCACGATACATGGCCCCATTCATTCTTTCCTTTACACGGATCAGTCGTCCTGGTCCCTTTGCAGAAAAACAGCCCCAAAGCATGATGTTTCCACCCCCATGCTTCACAGTAGGTATGGTGTTCTTTGGATGCAACTCAGCATTCTTTGTCCTCCAAACACGACGAGTTGAGTTTTTACCAAAAACTTCTATTTTGGTTTCATCTGACCATATGACATTCTCCCAAACCTCTTCTAGATCATCCAAATGCACTCTAGCAAACTTCAGACGGGCCTGGACATGTACTGGCTTAAGCAGGGGGACACGTCTGGCACTGCAGGATTTGAGTCCCTGGCGGCGTAGTGTGTTACTGATGGTAGGCTTTGTTACTTTGGTCCCAGCTCTCTGCAGGTCATTCACTAGGTCCCACCGTGTGGTTCTGGGATTTTTGCTCACCGTTCTTGTGATCATTTTGACCCCACGGGGTGAGATCTTGCGTGGAGCCCAGATCGAGGGAGATTATCAGTGGTCTTGTATGTCTTCCATTTCCTAATAATTGCTCCCACAGTTGATTTCTTCAAACCAAGCTGCTTATCTATTGCAGATTCAGTCTTCCCAGCCTGGTGCAGGTCTACAATTTTGTTTCTGGTGTCCTTTGACAGCTCTTTGGTCTTGGCCATAGTGGAGTTTGGAGTGTGACTGTTTGAGGTTGTGGACAGGTGCCTTTTAAACTGATAACAAGTTCAAACAGGTGCCATTAATACAGGTAACGAGTGGAGGACAGAGGAGCCTCTTAAAGAAGAAGTTACAGGTCTGTGAGAGCCAGTAATCTTGCTTGTTTGTAGGTGACCAAATACTTATTTTCCACCATAATTTGCAAATAAATTCATAAAAAATCCTACAATG